>NW_028261393.1:55477545-55478915 GCF_051295495.1 Thamnophis sirtalis | reverse complement strand
TAAATCTTAATTATTATTCTTCTTCTCTTCCTCCTCCTCCTCTTTCTCCTCCTTCTCCTTCTTCTCCTTCTCTCTTCTTTGACTTCTTAATTCTTCTTCTTCTTCATCATCTTCTTCTCCTCCTCCTCCTCCCTCCTCTTCCTTCTTCTTCTTCTCCTTCTCCTCTCTTCTTCATCTTCTTAATTCTTCTTCTTCTTCTTCATCCTCCTCCTCCTCCTCCTCCTCCTCCCATATCCATCATTAGATGTTGGCAATCCTATGTTTATCAACAGCTGCACAAAAAAGTGGTGCTGAGTTTTGTTCAAACTGGTCATTTACATTTTGAAGCCATCATGATGTTCTTCTTCTGCCTGGACCTCGTTTGCCTTCAATCTTTCCCTGGGGAATTAAGTGAAGGATGCCATATTTTTCTGGGTGTCGCGTCCCATGTCCGAAATATTCTACCTTTCTCTTTTTTAATGGTTTCAATGATCTCCCTTGGCTTTCCCAGGCCTCTCATCCCCTCCTCCTTTCTGGTTTTGTCAACCCAGCTGATACGTAACAGCCGCCTGTCAATCCACATTTGGAATGCTTCTGGTCTCCTCAAGTGGCTTTCTGTCAAGAGACCTCTCCCCTCCACAGAGCAGGAGAGAAAAGATGTAGCATCTGAAAAAGCCTGATTTTCAATCTTGGGCTTTATGTCATGACTGCAGATGACCTTTTGAGTGAAGAAGCTCCCCCTATTACGCAACACGGAGCTTCTGTTATCTCCCCTTCTGTTTCCTTGTAGCCTCTTCCGCAACCGGTTGGTTCTGGAGATTGGGCACGTCATGGGGGGGGTCACTTCTCCCCCTGCTTTTCCACCTTGGGCTGACGTCTCCCCCTCCTCTCTAAAAGCCCCAGGACCCCAAATGCGAACTATGAAGAGCAGCCCATCTGGACGGGATCCAATCCAGGCTAGCAGCAAATGTGTTGCCTTTTTAGTCTCTCATCTGCCGGCCTTGATGTAGGGGTTGTTCCCGGGGTGTCCTTGGGGAGGGGTGGGGGAAGGATGGGTCTTCGTGCCAACCCCCCCCCCCTAGGCTTATCCCAACAACTGGAGATCAGTGGAAACTCAAGGTAAGAATGGAATGGATCAAGCATGAGAACGAGAGGGGAGCACAACACAAGGCTAAGAATTCGAATTGGGATGGGCCCTTACGCAGCCGAGTAAGTAAGAATCGCCAACTGCACTTTATAGGAAGCTGGCCGTAAATTAATACAGCTCGGTTAAACTCAGCGTGTGGTTTGAAGGCAACCTTTTTTTTTTCAAATCCTACATCTGTTTCTAAAATTTGGGCTCAACCGAAGTGAGAATGGAAATGGATCAAGGAGAGATTCAACCTGGAAAT
>NW_028261393.1:55350045-55472545 GCF_051295495.1 Thamnophis sirtalis | reverse complement strand
GACTCCATAAACCGCTTAGAGGGGGCTGTGAAAGCACTATGAAGCGGTGTATAAGTCTAAGGGCTCTTGCTATTTGTCTCAATGCCAAAACAGTTTTATAAATGGCCGCTTGTAAGGTTTGAGGTCTCCCTAGCGAAAGAAACCATGTTCTTCGTGGCTTCCCCTTTGCTGATGAGGCTGAGCGACTCGGAGGAGGTGCTGCCGAGGATGGAAGCGGGCATGTATTTGTGCCATGTTTTCAGGTTCCTGCCCATCCCCTGCCCCCCCCTACCCGCCTTCTGTGCCTCTCCCCCCCCCTCCCTCCACTTTCCCTGCTCTCAAACCTCCTTCCTTTGATCTGGAGCTGGGTGAGGTGGATGAAAATTGATCTTGCCCATCGCTCGGAGAAGGAGATCAAAGCGGCGAGCCTGTGTGCCCTGGCGTCCGCAGGGTTTTAAAAGGGCATTTTCTCTGGCGGGACGAGGAGGAGGAGGAGGAGGAGGAGGAGGAGGGCAGAGGCCTGCCAGCCCCCTGCACTTGTCTGGTTGAGTGATGAGTGCTTGGAACCGCTTCAGAGAATGCGGTTCTCCCAGCCGCGTTCCTAAGATTATCCTCCCAGCAGCTGCGGGAGGGGGGGGATTGGGGAAGGGCCCCGCCCTGCAAGCCTTCCTTTGCTGAGAGCCACCCCCCCCCCTTTGCAGGAGATTTGGTGCACCCCTCCAAGGGCACCAAAGGAGGTTGGCTTCAGAAGCATGGTCAGGAGGACATGTGGGGATCAGGGCAGTCACGCCAAGAAGCTGGGATGGGGATTCCATCCACAGCCACTTCTGAGCCACTGTTGAGCACTCAACGTTGGGACCCAGGAATTGGGGTGTGTATGTGAAGAGTGGCTGCCTCCTCTTGCTCTAGAAGGAGGTAAGAGGATCCTTCCAACAGGAGGAAGGAATATCTCTTTCGATAGATCTCCAAAGCTGCCTCTAATCTTTGGACCACAAAAGTTGGCCCGGGGAACAGGGCCGTTTTCCCTGCGCGATGCCGATCAGCGTTCCTGGCGGCTGTCGTCTCCTTGGCCATCGGATCTTGAAAGAGGACACGTGGCACAGCCACGGGGCTCCAGGGTGGGCTCTGCCATGTGTGCCGAGTTGATTTGGGCCCCTCTTGGAAACTCAGAAGAGGGAAGAGGAAAACTCTTGTGCGACGAGGGGAGAGCAAGGTTGGCTTGTCATCTGCTTAGCTTCCCAAAGCTGTTTCTTAGTCAAGCTCCTTGAGATCTTCTGTGGGCCTGGCCAGGATTGGTCTTTGGAATAATGAGTGTGTTCTGACCAAGGCTTCCCCCAAAAGCAGGAGGCAGATTCCTGGTCCCAACAAAACCCCTTTGTTAAATGAATGTGAATTCCTCTCATTCACCTTCAGCCAAGGCCTGGCAAACAGTCCTTCAAAGGAATATTTATGACCACAGATCTTATCTATCCTGGAAAAGCTGCCATGTCAATATTTCCAAAGGAGGCGCTGTGCAAGGAAAGACTCTGGGCACAGAGTCTCTGAGATTCACGGACAGATCTTCACACTCCTGAAACGAATCTAACGACCAACTGAGCGAATTGTTTCCTGCAAAAAGCCCACTTCCCTTTCGCTCCTCTTTTATGTCCTATGGGAGGGGCCATTCACCATCCACCTGTGACTTTACTCCCAAGCCGACCCTGATTTCTGAGCTGTTCTTTTCTTCTGGCAGCTCTGCACATGCGCCAGAGGTGGGTTCCTACCAGTTCGCACCTATTCGGTAGAACCGGTTCGTCAAATCTACCGAACTGGTTAGAAGAGGTTCCACCAGTGGACCTGGAAAGCAAGCCACACCTACAGAAGAGGCTCCAAAATATTTTGAAACCCTCCCCTTCTTGGGGTTGCACGAAGCAGGATCCGCTGTAGGCTAAAGGAGGGATCACATTGTGGAAGAACTGGAGAGTGGGTGTTTTATGTTGGAGGGTGGTGCACGCATGAACGTCCTGAAGGATGGAGAGGATGCAATGGTTGGCTGTGAAGGTTGGACCACAAGGAAGGCGGGGCACCAAAGAATGGAGGCCTCTGAACTCTGGTGCTGGAGAAGACTCCTGCATTGAGTCCCTTGGACTGCAAGGCCATCCAACCGGTCAGTCCTAGAGGAGATCAACCCTGATTGCTCTTTAGAAGGCCAGATCCTGAAGATGAAACTCAAAGACTTTGGCCACTTGATGAGAAGGAAGAAGGACTCCCTGGAGAAGAGCCTCATGCTGGGAACGATGGAGGGCAAAAGAAGAAGAAGAGGACGGCAGAGAAGGAGGTGGCTGGGTGGAGTCACCGAAGCAGCCGGCATGAGCTTCAATGGACTCCAGAGGATGGTAGAGGACAGGTAGGCCTGGAGGAACATTGTCCATGGGGTCACGATGGCTTGGACATGACTTTGCAACTCACAACATCTATCTATCTATCTATCTATCTATCTATCTATCTATCTATCTATCTATCTATCTATCTATCTATCTATCTATCTATCTCTATCTATCTATCTATCTATCTATCTATCTATCTATCTATCTCTATCTATCTATCTATCATCTGTCTATCTATCTCTATCTATCTATCTATCTATCTATCTATCTATCTATCTATCATCTATCTATCTATCTATCTATCTATCTATCTATCTACCTACCTACCTACCTACCTACCTACCTACCTACCTACCTACCTACCTACCTCAAGTACTTTGGCTACCTAATGAGAAGGAAGAAGGACTCCCTGGAGAAGAGCCTCATGCTGGGAAGGATGGAAGGCAAAAGAAGAAGAAGGGGACGGCAGAGAAGGAGGTGGCTGGATGGAGTCACCGAAGCAGCCGGCGTGAGCTTCAATGGACTCCAGAGGATGGGAGAGGACAGGAAGGCCTGGAGGAACCTGGTCCATGGGGTCGCGATGGGTCAGACACGACTTCGCAACTAACAAACTAGGATCGACCCACCACCATGGCACCCAGGAACCTCCTTCTGGGGATGGTGCCAGTTCCTTCTGTATACCAGTTTGCACCAAGAGGCCCCCCTGAATCTCTCTTTTTTATTGTCCTCTTGCTGGCTTTCTGAGAATCCCGCTTCTCTTCTTCAGGCTCCAACTGGCCTGCTGCCTCTCCTCTCCCTTCCCACCCCTCCTCCCCCTGGTCTGCAGCCCCCCCTTTCTCTCTCCCCCTCTTTGGGAGAAGAATGCCCGACCCCCTGCTGGGCTGCCCTTCAAATTTGCATTGTCCCGCCAAAGAAACTCCCGGCATTTTCTCTGGCAGGCAGAGAGGCGTGGAGGAACTTTCCTCTAGGAGGCCTGGCAGCCAAAATGCCCTGAGAACTTGGAGCTCCGGCGGTCCCCACAGGAAGAGTGGGGTGGAAGGGGCTGGAGGGAGCTAGACAGGCGGGATTTTGACGAGAGCTTGGCGTGGGTGGGTGGGTCCGTGCCCCCCACCCTCCTCCTTTCGAAGGACTGGCTCAAATCCTCGGCATCCTTTTCCACCATGTTGGGAAAGGATGTTCCACCCTCTCCCATCGGTTCCTCACCGATGGTCCCTCGTGGGCACGAAAATAGGTTTGAAATAGGCTGGCCGAAATGGGCAAGGCAGGAAGGATGGCAAACCCCTGGCACCCCAAAACACAAGAGAGCCAGTTTGGTCTAAGGCAGCAGGCGAGAAAGCGGGAGACGGCGGGTTCAAGTCCTACCTCGGCCACGAAAGCCAACTGGGTGACTTTGGGCCAATTGTCAGGAGACGGAGAGTTCTAGTCCTGCCTTAGGCACGAAAGCTGGCTGGGTAAAGTTGGGCTGGTCATTCTCTCTCTCTGTATCTCTCTCTCACTCTCTTTCTGTCTCTTTCTCTCCCCCTTTCCCTCTCTCTCTCTCTCTCTCTCTTTCTGCATCTCTCTTTGTCTCTCTGTCTCTATCTGTCTGTCTCTCCCTCATTCTGTACCTCTCTCCCACTCCCTCTCTTTATCTCTCTCTCTTTCTGTACCTCTCTTTGTCTCTCTGTCTCCTTCTCTCTCTGTATTTCTCTCCCCCCTTTCCCTCTCTCTGTATCTCTCTCTCACTCTCTTTCTGCATCTCTGTTTCTGTCTCTCCCTCGCTCTGTATCTCTCTCCCTCCCTCTCTTTATATCTCTCTCTCTTTCTGTACCTCTCTTTGTCTCTGTCCCTCTCTCTCTTTTTGCATCTCTCTCTCTCTCTGTATTTCTCTCTCCCCTTTCCCTGTATATATATCTATATCTTTCTGTCTGTCTCTGTCTCTGTCTCTCTGTGTCTCTCTCTGTATATCTCTCTCCCCCTTTCCCTCTTTGTAACTCTCTCTCTTTCTGCATCTCTCTCTCTCTCTCTCTGTATTTCTCTCTCCCCCCCTTTCCCTCTCTGTATCTCTCTCTCTCTTTTCATCTCTCTTTGTCTTTCTCTGTCTCTCTCTGTCTCTCTCCCGCCTTTCCCTCTCTGTATATATCTCTCTCTGTCTGTCTGTCTCTCTCTTTCTGTATCTCCGTCTCTATCTGCCTCTATCTCTCCCCCCACCCGCCGGGAGTGGTGTGGTAGCCTAGAGGTGGAGCTCTCACCTCACAATCAGAGGCTGTGAGTTCGATCCTAGGTAGCAACATATACTTCTCTCTCTGGGCACAATGAGGATATATCTGCTGTGAACTCTGCATTGGTGACAGGAAGGGCATCCGGCTAGTAAACAGCTCCATTCTCTACCCAGGAATTACGGGGTCATTAAACAATAAGGAATAAGATTCTCTCTCTCAGCCCAACCCACCTCACAGGAGGAGGAGGAAAATGTGCTGGCTTCATTAACCCCCTCGAGTCCTTTGCAAAAAATAATTTTTAAAAACGAGAAGCAAATAAATAAATAAAAGGCTAACCTCAGGTGCTTTTTATGCTGGTTTCCATAAACTCAGCCATTCCCATTTGGGGAACTCTTATGGTTTGATGTGCCCTTTAACCCCAACAATTGTGGCTTGAGCCAATGAGGGTTGTAGCTGCCCTGAGCTGTTTCGGCTTCCAGTGGGGGGGGGGGAGACGGGCAGATGAAAGTTCCCAGCAAATTAAATAAACCGCGACACAAAACCAGTTGCAGACATTGTTGGTTTTCTTGAATTGTGGAGAGCCCACCGGAAACCCATTAGCCTTCCCTGGCAAAGTCTCTCTTTTTTTAGAAACTAAAGTTTTTTTTTATTTCTTGTTATTTCTTGTTGCAAATTTTAAATTCTTTTATAATAGCAATAGCAGTTAGACTTATATACCACTTCAAAGGGCTTTCAGACCTCTCTAAGCGGTTTACAGAGTCAGCATATCGCCCCCAACAACAATCCGGCTCCTCATTTTACCCACCTCGGAAGGATGGAAGGCTGAGTCAACCTTTGAGCCGGTGAGATTTGAACCGCCGAACTGCCGAACTAGCAGTCAGCTGAAGTGGCCTGCAGTACTGCACTCTAACCACTGCGCTACCTTATAAACAAAGTTTTCCCCTTTAAGATCTTCTGCTGTGCGCAGTTCATTTTACATCATATTTCCATTTCCAATTTCAGCCCTGTGATTTCATTTCCACACCCTCCACCTTAAATTTAATTTCTTCTTAATACATAAACAGTATCCTCCTTGTCCCCAAAGTTAACCAAACCTATCATTCCATTTCCACCCGTTATTCTATTTTACTATGGCTAGCATACACCCTCAAAAAATCATGTTTTTATATAATAAGCACTTCACTTAGCTCGTTATCCACAATTAATAATCTTAATATCGTTCCCTCACATCATAATTAGCTGCACACCATTAACAACATTAACACATTTCACTTTTTTTCTACTAATAAATCCTTTTCTTTTCCCTTCCTCGTTTTCTAACGATTTTATCTTGGTCTGGCAGAGATTTCACTGCTTTTATGCTTTCTACTTTCCACCTATTCGTCTTTTTTTTAATTTTTAATTTTATTTTAAATACATAAGCACATCAACAGAAACAAACACATAACTTAAAAACAACATAGGAACAATAAGTTCCATCGTATATCACACAGCAGTTCCGAATCGGTTTCTTTACAGTTAGTGTTTTCCCTTCTATACATTTCTATCTTGCGTTCATAATCTCCTTATTCGTTATCCATTTTTATGTACATTTCTTTATTTATTTATGCTTAGCTACTTACGATCAAGTATTATTTACCTATAGTGTGCTTTATATTTTTACTGTCATTTATTCTCTTACATACAGTTATATATCGTCTTTTTTTTTCTTATTTTTGTCATTCCTGTATTTTTTCTTCCCACTCTTTTTTTCTCCCGTTTTGACAAAGTCTTGTGCCACAACTAACAGCGCAATCTCGACACGAAGAGCCTCCACACCAATGGTGGGTTGCAGGCGGTACGAACCGGTACGGGCGTAACGGAGCCTGTCCGGAGCACCGGATACCATTCCAGTACGGTGCTCTGGAGGGCTCACCTGCCCGAGCTCCTTACTGGTCTTTTAAGTCTTTGGTGCTTCCGCGCACGGTGTGTACAGCGCCTGCACGACGCTCCGCTGAGCAGCTGGAGCAGTGGTGGGATTCAAATAATTTAACAACCGGTTCTCTGCCCTAATGAATTCTTCCAACAACCAGTTCACCAAACTGCTCAGAAAGTTTACAACCGGTTCTCCCGAAGTAATTGTAATTTAATAAATTTATATGCCGCCCAATCCCGTAGGACTCCGGGCGGCTTACAAAGTACAAGAGTAAAAATAAAAAAAATAAAAATACAGGGAAAGAGAAGACAGATTTAAAAGCAACACACCATACACTCAACCTAGATGGGGCTGGACCTCATTCATGGGGTCAACAGCCCCAGGCCTGCCGGAACAGCCAGGTTTTGGTGGCTTTTCGGAAGGCCGAGAGAGTGGGAAGGGTCCGGATCTCCGCGGGTAGGTCGTTCCACAGGGCTGGAGCAGCTACAGAGAAGGCCCTCCCCCGAGGGGTCGCCAGCCGGCGTTGTCCGGTCGACGGCACCCCGGAGAAGGCTCAGCCTGTGAGATCTTATCGGCCGAAGTGGACCGAACCGGCTGAATCCCACCACTGAGCTGGAGGGTCGCGGAGGCGCTAAGACGCATGCACGCGCTGAGTGGACGCCGCCGGGCCCGTTCCAACCGTACCAGTACCGGAACCCACCACTGCTCCACATAGCCTCTGGGAATGGCCAGGAAGTCAACGACTAACTTCACAACCGACCTTAAGAAGGGAACAACAATTTCCTTTTGTGAAATCTGGTAATAACCACAACACGCGCAAACACCTTTGTTTTGAGAATGAATGTTGAATGTTGAATGTTTATTTTATTTATATGCCGCCCTTTTCCCCTGAAGGGGACTCAGGGCGGCTCACAACTCAAACCAGGGAAGGGGGGATACAGACAAAATTAAAACGACACAAAACAATGCATGATTTAAAACACACAACAGTCATACCATTCGAGACGGGGGCAACGGCTCTTTAGCCCCAGGCCTGTCGGAACAGCCAGGTTTTAAGGGCTTTGCGGAAGGCCTGGAGGGTGGTGAGGGTTCGAATCTCCACGGGGTGCTCGTTCCAGAGGGTCGGAGCAGCCACAGAGAAGGCTCTCCTCCGGATAGTCGCCAGTCGACACTGGCCGGCGGATGGAATTTGGAGGCGGCCTAATCTGTGGGATCTAATCGGTCGAGAAAAGGTGTTTGTTGCCCCCTCACCCTTTCCAAGGTTGGTTTGGGTGGGTTTTAAAGCAGCCCCCTTTTTAAGGTGGGTTTTTATCTGATGGTGGTTGGTGTTTGAATTATTGCTCTTTGCTGCATTACGGGTGGCTGGGCCTGGTGGGCGGGTGTGTGTGTTTGTTTAGCCTCTCTCTAATCGGTTTCAGATGCTTTTTGACACCGGGTGGCAAAAGAGGAAGGTGGGAGGGGACGGAAACCGATGGCTGGAAGTCGTTGGATTGATTCAGGAATCCACACCGAGGTCCAGGAAAGGAGTTCGAGCCCATAAACTCCATTTGGTAGAGAGATTGGATTTAAAATAGCAATAGCAGTTAGACTTATATACCGCTTCATAGGGCTTTCAACCCTCTCTAAGCGGTTTACAGAGTCAGCATATCGCCCCAACAACAATCCGGGTCCTCATTTTACCCACTTCGGAAGGATGGAAGGCTGAGTCAACCCTGAGCCGGTGAGATTTGAACTGCAGAACTGCAGTCAGCTGAAGTAGCCTGCAGTGCTGCATTTAACCACTGCGCCACCTCGGCTCTTCTTAAAAAAACAACAACCTTCCAATGCAATTCATGGCGGAGAAGAATTCCTGGTTTTTTTGATCCCAAAACTATGTCTGCAATTATTCCGACCCTGGGATGAAGCTTCCAGAAAGCGGGCAGGGCAGGGGTGAAATCCAGTAGGTTCTGGGGAACCGGTAGCGGAAATTTTGAGCACTTCGGAGAACCGGTAGCGGAAATTTTGAGTAGTTCGTAGAACCAGCGAATGCCACCTCTGTCTGGCCCCAGAGTGGGGTGGGAATGGGGATTTTGCAGTATCCTTCCCCTGCCACGCCCACCAAGCCACACCACGCCCACCAAGCCACGCCCACAGAAACCAATAGCGGAACAAAAATTGAATTTCACCACTGGGGTGGAGCCTATTTAGCCCCCAGACCAAGAACAGGAAAAGCTTATATAGGTAGGTACTCCCCAACGGAGGCCCAGCCCTGAGCCAAACATCTTGTTGCTAAGTGAGACCGTTGTTAAGTGAGTTTCCCCTCCCCCATTGGGTGACTTTTCTTGCCATGGGTGTTAAGCGAATCACCCCAGGGGATATAAGTTAGTCCCGCGGTTGTTAAGCGAATCCAGGGATTCCCCTTGGACTTTGCCTGCCAAAAGGGGAATCACATGATGAGGACACAGCAACCGTCATAAGAACAAGTCGGTTGCCAAGCGTCTGAATTTGGATGGGGTGGCCACGGGGAACACGGCAACCGTCATAAGTGTGAGTCGTAAGCTGCTTTTTCAGAGAGAGAGAGAGAGAGAGAGAGGGAGGGAGAGAGAGAGAGAGAGAGGGAGGGAGGGAGGGGGAGAGAGAGAGAGAGAGGGAGAGAGAGAGGGAGGGAGAGAGAGAGAGATAGGGAGGGGGAGAGACAGAGGAAGGGAGAGAGAGAAACGGAAGGAGGGAGAGAGAGAGAGAGACAGAGAGAGAGGGAGAGAGAGAGAGAGAGACAGACAGAGAGAGAGACAGAGAGAGAGAGAGAGAGAGAGAGAGAGAGAGAGAGAGAGAGAGAGAGAGAGAGAGATGTTCACTTGGGGGAAGTTCCTAAAAGTGGCTGCCGTAGCCCATGTGCCACAGCCAACTGGCTGCAGGACAAGAGTTACCATCATATCTGTGGGACAGAATCATGGGTGCAAAAGGAGGGACAGGAGGATGTGGGAAAGGCAAAAATGAAGACATTTTTTTTATTTCTTTTGAATATTTCACAGTCGGTTGTCCCACAGGGGGGCGAGGGGTGAATCCCGCCACCAGTTGCCCATGTGGCAAGTTTGTCTCATTCCCTTGGGGGCCGCCCGGGCTCCTTGGCTCGGGACACGTGTCTTGAATTGGCAGCCGCTTCCGATTCCCACGACTCTTCCCTTCATCCCTCCCTTTCTCCCCTCCGTGGGTGGGGGGAGAGGGAAGAAGGGAGCCCCCGCAGGTGGGCGCCTTCACACGACACGCGTTCGCGCTCCGGGGGCGGGGTGGGCGGCTGTGCGGGGTCCTGCAGGAAGCCAGAGCGGGGAGGGTCCCGGGCAGCCCCCAAGCGCCCACCCGGGGAAGAGGGGGGGGTCCCGGGCGAAGCGTGCCTCCCCCTGGACCCTCCCAGCCTCCGGAGAGCGGGGGCGGCTGGAGGGTCTCCGGGCTGGGCTCGCCCTTCCCTCCTTCCTCCCTTCCCAGCTGGCTGGTTGGCGCGCCGGGAGGCGGGGAAGGAGGCGTCTCGCCCCCCGCCGCGTCCCGCCCTCGCCCGGCCCTCCGCCGCTTCCTCCCTCGCTCGCCTCCCCGGGCGCCGCTCCAGCCTCGCCGCCCAACTTCGCGCCAGCCTCGTCGGACGCCGCTGCCGCCGCCACCGCGCAGCGCCGCCACCGGGAAACGCCGCCAGCCTCGCCGGGGCGGCCGCGGCGGGGGAGCCTCGCCCTGCCCAGCCGGCCTCGCAGCGCCCTCGCCGGCATGCCGACCCCCGCCCGCCCGACGCCCCTCCGGACCCTCCGGCCGCTCCTCCTGCTCCCGCCGCTGCTGCTGCTGCTGCTGCTGGCCGGGCCGGCGGCGGCCGAGGAGCTGCGCTCGCGAAGTTGCTCCGAAGTGAAGCGGCTCTACGTGGCCCGCGGCTTCAGCCACAGCGAGGCGCCCAGCCACCAGATCAACGGTGGGCTTTCGCCGCGGGGAAGGCAGGGAGGCGGGCGGGCCGGGAGGAAGGGGCTCCGCTGGGCCCGGGAGCGGGGGGGAGGCAGAAGCCGGGCCGGGGGGCGCCTGGTTGGGGTCCCCGCAACGGTGCTTGCCGCCCCCTCCCCCTGCAACCCCGCTTTCCCCTCGCGGGGGCTTCGCTGCTCCCGGGCAGACGGAGGGAGGGGGACGCAGGAGCCCCTTGCAAGAGAGCCGCTCCGGGGGGGGGGCTTCCTGGGTGCGGGGCGGCGCCCCCTCCTCGCTTCTCCACCAACCCCCCCCCCCCGGGCTCCCCACGTGCCGGGAAGCGCCTCTGGGGCTGCCCAGTGCTGCAAGCTCTGCCTGTTGCACAGGAGGGAGGAGGGGGCCGGGGGTGGGCATGGAAGACCCCCGCCTCGGCTTTGCAAAAGAAGAAAAGTGGGGAGGGGGCGTCGGTCGGGGCAGGTCCCGGCTGGGCAGGGCGAGAGGGTCCCTTTCTTTCTTCCTTCTTTGGGACCCCCCCTTTTTTTTGGGGGGGTGAAATGGGGGGGGGGCGCAGCGCTCTGGCGAGAAAGCGCCCCCCCCCTCCGCCGCCGCCCCCCCCTTTCCCAGCGGGCTCAGAGGCATCCAAGCGAGGCCCCCGCAGGAATTTGCTGATGGAATTTGCAACCATGGATGCCGCTCCCCCCCCTCCACCCGCCATGTGGCTGCCCCCCCCCCCTCGCCCGCCTCCCTCCTCGCCTCGCCCCGGGGTGGAGTTTCTGGGCGGCCTCGGAGCTCGGGATTGGTGGGGGGGGGGGGAAGACCCGGGAGGAACCTCTCTCGCCCCCCCTCCCTTTTCATTGAGGAAAGGAGAAGCGCCAGGGCGAGGGGAGGAATGGGGAGGGGAGGGGAGACCTCCAGGTTGGCAGTTCCTGTGGGCGAGATGCCCCAGGGGCGCCTTGTCCTGCATTGGGGAGATGGTATAAAGGGATGCCTCTGTGCCCTGGGGGCTTCTGCCCACCTGGGGGTGGGGGGCGTTGCAGCCCACAGCCTTGTCTTCCAGCAGTCCTGGGCTTTGGCAAGAGTGGAGGGGTGGGGGATGAAAGTTGAGCCCAGGGGTCTCCCTGTGGGGCAACTTGAAAACTTGGTGAGTGCTTTAACCTTGGCAACTTTTACGATGGGTGGACTTCAACTCCCAGAATCCATCCCCCCACCCCACCCCCAGCCAGCATGGAATCGTGGGAGTTGAAGTCCACCTGTCTCAAAAGTTGGTGAAGGTCAAACCCTACTAGAGCAGAGGGGGGGGGGTGTCTTCCAAATTGGGCCACTTTGAAGACTTACGCACTTCAAAATTCCAGAATTCTTCAAGCCAGCGTGGGAATTCTGGGAGTTGGAAGTCCACAAGTTTTCTTCAAAGTTTCCCAGGTTGGATACCCCCCCCCAATTTAAATCCCCCCACCCCATCCCCCTCCTTCCTGTCCATTTTTTGGTTGGCTGCCTTGAAAGGCTCACCTGTGAATCTCGTACCCCAGTTGGCCTTTCCACCTGGCGCCTTGGGATCAATAGGGGCTTTGAGCCTCTGTTTGGCCCAGGGGTGGGGCTGGCTTGAAAAGTGCCCGGCCGTGCCCCTGGGCAAAAAGAGAATGGTGCCCATTGAAAGCTGCGTCGGCTTCCAAGTTTGGCCGGAGAACTTTTTTCCATTTCGGCAAATGAGATTGTTTGTCCTTCCGAGAAGTCGTCCATCCAGCCTCCGGCCCAGCCAAACGTTTGCGGCCGATCCGTGCCAGACGCAGCTTTTCAAAACAGACCCTGCCTTTTGGCAGGGGTCCCACTCCCCATTTTGTGGGTGGGGGGGGGGAGAGGGAAGACTGAGATTGGAAGTCTGGATGAAACACTTGGACTCCCTTGGGCTGCGTCACCCCCAGGGCTCTGGTCGCTACGAGAGACTGCCCGTCCCATTGTTCCCTGCCAAGAGCCCCCCACCCCTGAGGTCATCCAACCCCCCTCCCCCCTGTCCTGGCTTGGACTACAGTACCCATCTCCCACCTGCGTGGATTTGCTGTCAGGCCTAACGTGGCCCATGAAAATAGCTTAGCACGTGGTAGAAAGTTATGTTTCGTTGTTGAAGTTAAAAGAAACCATGAGAATGTCTGAATCCAGTATCTGGGTCTCTTCAGCATGTTTGGCCTCGCAAGCTTCAGAAGGGGGCAGGTTCCTGGCCATATGTAAGACTGGAGGGGTCTCCCTTCTTGCATTGTTGACGATCTTTGATGAACATAGAAGGCCCCTCTGTTTGGGGGGGGCACAGCATGCAAATAGACCCATCCTTGGATTATCCTCCTCTTCCCAGCCTGGAGTTCCCTTCCCAGCGAGTCTCGCCGGCCGGACTTTATTATCCTGCTTCTCCCGTGCAGAGGACATTTTTTATTTTCCCTTTTAGCTGCCGGATAATGCCTTAACTTGTTATGCTGCCGTAACATTTTATCGCCGGCTATATATTTCTGCCGCTTTGGAAGCAGAGGCTGCGGGGCATCGGAGCCCCTGGGCTTTTATCGAAAACATTTTTAATTTTATTTTGCAATTTTAAGTTGGTGTTTCCTGTGTTTGTTTTTTCTTTTTAAAGCATCCTTGGCATCTTTCACGGCTTGGAAAAGTGGTGCAAAGCTTTTCAAAAGAAAGAGAGAAAAAGAGAAAGAGAAAGAAAGGAAGGAAGGAAGGAAAGAAAGAAAGAGAAAGAAAGAAAGAAGAAGGAAGGAAGGAAGGAGGAAGGAAGGAAGGAAGGAAGGAAGGAAGGAAGGAAGGAAGGAAGGAAGGAAGGAAGGAATAAGAATCTGATTTTGCAAACCCCTGAAATCCTGGGAGAATTTTATCTCCTGGGGAGGATGTCTAGGGCTTAGCATGAGCCACATGGAGTCTTTGACTGGTCCTTCCAGTTCCACCACACCCATCTGTCTGGTTTAAGTCAACGATCCTCTGTATGTGGGGTTGTGGCTGTGTTTGTGTGTAGTTTGTGTCTTCATTCTCCCAGAATAGGGGATTCTTAGACCTCAGAGTGATGTGTCCTCTCCAGCTTGACAAGATATCGCTGGGCATCTGGTCTGGGGCATTCTGGGTCTTGTAGTCCAGCCTGGGGGCAAGGCCCACCAGGGATCTGGTCTCAGCATTCTGGGTCTTGTAGTCTAGCCTGGGTGCAAGGCCCACCAGGCATCTGGTCTCAGCATTCTGGGTCTTGTAGTCCAGCCTGGCTGGAAGGCACAACCAGGCATCTGGTCCCACCATTCTGGGTCTTGCATTCCAGCCAGGCTGGGATCAGCCTCTGCTGGGCAGGGGAGGGGGCCAACAGAGCCTGGGTTTGCCTGTGGAAATTTGAGTAGTGGTCTAGTTCTTATCCAGGCTTATAACCGAGAGAGGCACCTTTGGAGTTTTCCTGGCAAGCAAAATAATCGCCCTCCTCTTATTTAAAAAGTTGGAGAGGCTCTCCTGCTTCCCAGAAAAAACCTCTCTCTTCCCCCCACCCCTCGAGTTGTTTGTCTGCCCCCCCCTCCCCTCCCCTCGGCCCAGCCTTAGCGTGCCTGCTTTATTTTCTGCCTTGAATGGCTAACCGGCCTGCATTCTCCCAGGGAACAAAAGGATTTTTAGCCGGGGCCCTTTGAGAGACCACCAAGGACTTGCACCCGAGCCGGGCCATTTCACACCACTTTCAACAATAACAAAAATGCATGACTGAGTGACTCAAAAATGTGAAGGGTCCCAGCCATTCATTCGGGCGTCAAGATGCTTGCGGGGGTAGCCTGGACAGACGTCCCTCCCCTCCCCTTCCCCAAGGAAAGAGGGCTCTGGGCTTTGAGAGAGAGAGAGAGAGCAGAAAATTCAATACTCTTCCAGGTAGGGATTATCCTTCTCTTCTTTCACGGAGGGAAAAAATAATAATCTTTAAGAGTTCCTGGATTCCACGGGCTCAAAAGTTTGCCTGCAAACAGGTAGCAGCCGATGGGACTCCAGAGTCAGTAACGCTGGGCCAGATGGGTTATACGGAGGCTTTTGAGGCTTGGGCCCAGCACGGTGGATGATTGCGTCAATTCTGGAGCTTGTAAATATACTTTTTTATTTTCCATTTTCATAACATATAAATCACATGTATACTATTACATAGCCAATATCCTATTGTATTAAGTAGGAATTACATCAGTTCCTCTTGTCATCAACGCCCAGAAAGATAAAAACCCATTATTAGCTCTTCTGCTCTCCATACACCTCTTTCTTCTACCTCTCTCCTACCTCCTTTCTTCCCTCCATCATCCTTTCCTACTTTACTTCCCCTTCCTTTCTCCTTCTCCTCTCTCTTCATTCCACTCCTCCTTATCCTCTTCATCTTCCCCCCTTACCCTCTCTCCTATCCCTCTCTTCCTATCTTTCTTCTCTCCTCTGCTTCCCACTCTTCTACATCCTGTCTTCCCTCCATCATTTTCTACTCTACTTCCCCTTCCTTTCTCCTTCTCCTCTCTCTTCATTCCACTCCTCCTTATTATCCTCCTCATCTTCCCCCCTTACCCTCTCTCCTATCCCTCTCTTCCTATCTTTCTTCTCTCCTCTGTTTCCCACTCTTCCTCTCATTGGTGTCTTTCAGCAATTCTGGAGCTTGAAGGCCGTTTCTGAACCCCAGCAAACTTTAAAGAGGTTGGGGGACTTCAACTCCCAGAATCCCCCAGCCAGCGTCTTTGAAGGACCACATCTCGCCTCTCGAAGTTGCGTGAGGTCGGGCAGAAAGTGTTGGGAGAGGCGGGCAGCTTAAACCCCGTGGCCCTCAAATATGGACAGTTGGATCTCTGTTGATGGACTTGGCATGCTGGTTTCATTTAGGATCCAGGCTAAGGTTGTGTTTTGTTTACAAGCCTTGAACAAGGGGTGAACCCGGCCAGTTCCTGTCCCTCAGAACCTGGGACTCTGACTGCCAATGAGCTTCTATGATGTATCACATGTTGGTGCAGGAGAATTTTGAAGACGTTCACTGCATCTTCAGCATCTTTTCATGAGTTCTGAAAGTGTTTCCCTGTCTTGGACAGGATTTCTGGATCCTTGCTTGCTTCTCCTTTCAACTCCTTGATTCCTTTCCTTCCTTCCTTCCTTCCTTCCTTCCTTCCTTCCTTCCTTCCTTCCTTCCTTCCTTCCTTCCTTCCTTCCTTCCGTCCATCCATCCATCCATCCATCCATCCATCATTTCTTTCAAGTTTCCCGGTAGGGAAGACATCTGTCAACTCACTTGTGTGGCCCTCCATCAATTGATGGATGGTCCTCCTTGGTTTTTGGTGGTCGTCTTCTCCCCTGGTCCTGTAGAGTTGGATAAATCTTTGCCCCTTGTGCCAACCTCCCGTGTGCCAACCTCCCTTGTTTGCCTATTCTCACTGGCGTTTCAGGAGTGCTCGGCAGCTGTGGATGGCGGTGAGCCACACAAAAGATTTCAGAATATTTCCTGGAAGGAAATGAAACCAATGCAGGAGAATGTTGTGGAGACCAGTTGAGGCTTAATCTGAATGCTTCTGATTCCTGGTCCTTCTACGTTGGGGTTTGCATTTTTTGCTGATCTCCGGGTAATACTTGGGTACCAGCTGGGGATAATCTTCCTGGAGGAGAAGCCATCTGGACATTTAATGCTTGCCCAGATTTTGGGTGAATCATCCTTTCTCCTAAAAAACAGGGCTCTCCAAACTTTTTAAGACTTGTGGACTTCAGCTCCCAGAATTGATTTCTGCTTGACTGTTTGTCTGGTGTTAATCCCTGCTTCTCTGGGTGTTGACTGCTGTAGGGGGTATCTTCTAATTACCTTCAAGACCCAACCCCACACTCCCCGGTTACCTACTTTGCTCTGCAAGCAATCAGCCAAGCTCAGAAGACCACCAAGGACTCCAGGGTTCAAGCCTGAGCCACCAGGCCTTCTCTTCTACTAGAAAGGACTTGGTTTTGATATAGGATGGATGGGAAAGAGCTAGGAACTAGATTAGTTAACCAGTTCTTGTAGCATGGTGGACCCCAGGAGAATCGGGGGCCAATCCTTTCTGGATTTGCGGCTGATCCTTGGCTAGGCCTGGCTGCGGACCTCTTCTGGGTGTTGTGTCTGGACCTCCCCATAGTTGGTTAGGATCAGCTGGAGGGCAGTAATAGGGGTGGGGGGCATTGGCCCTTACTGATGGAGCGTGGGCGGATTCATTCCCTTGGCAGCCACACTTCCCAGAAGGTCCCTTTGGCCGTGCCAGAATAAACATTGCTGCATTCCTTGTCATTTATAGTCAAATCATGATCGCTATTGTTATTCGGAGGGCCTCAATTATCAGGTGTTTCCTCTCCAGTTGCAATCTTGCTTCGCCCTGCAGGCATGTCTTCTTCAAGCCATGGGGGTCAGGTGGAGAAGCAGGGAAGGGAGCGAAGCGCAGAGGGACGGATCTCTAAAGCAGTGGTCTCCAACCTTGGCAACTTTAAGACTTGTGGACTTCAACTCCCAGAGTTCCTCAGCCAGCTTTGCTGGCTGAGGAACTCTGGGAGTTGAAGTCCACAGGTCTTAAAGTTGCCAAGGTTGGAGACCACTGCTCTATAGGGTTTGGGGGGTTGTGGGTTTTTTTGGTGTATTTTCTGCTTTGCCGCCTCTTGAATGCAAGGTGGGGGTCTCCCGTTTGGCCCCCTCCCTCCCCAGGTGCAAAAACCGCCACTTGAATGCATGCCAGGGATAGATCACTAGGGGGGGGTGTTGATTTTGAACTTATCTGGAAAGTGGTGTTTTGGTTTTGATTTTCCTCTTGGCTGTCTGATAGGAATGCCTGCTTGGAAAGCTAAGGGTGGCTTTGGAGGGAAGTCTTTGAAAGCAAACCCACCCACCCCCAAAACCCTGGGTTCAAATCCCACCCAAAGGGCCCTCCGTCTAGGCTGGGACTTTCCAAATTTGGCCCCTTTTAAGGCTGTGGTTTCCCCAGTTGCAATGGATGGCTGTGGAAGTTGGACCATAAGGAAGGCTGAGGGCCAAAGAATGGAGGCCTTTGACCTCTGGTGCTGGAGAAGAAGACTCCTGCATTGAGTCCCTTGGACTGCAAGGCCATCCAACCGGTCAGTCCTAGAGGAGATCAACCCTGATGCTCTTTAGAAGGCCAGATCCTGAAGAGGAAACTCTAAGATTTTGGCCACCTAAGGAGAAGGAAGGACTCCCTGGAGAAGAGCTTCATGCTGGGAACGATGGAGGGCAAAAGAAGAAGAAGGGGACGGCAGAGAAGGAGGTGGCTGGATGGAGTCACCGAAGCAGCCTGCGTGAGCTTAAATGGACTCCAGAGGATGGGAGAGGACAGGAGGGCCTGGAGGATCATTGTCCGTGGGGTCCCGGTGGGTCAGGCACAACTTTGCAACTAACAACAAAAAGGCTTGTGGACTTCATCTCCCAGAACTCCCACGCTAGCTGAAGAATTCTGGCAGCGGAAATTCCCAAGTCTTAAAAAGTGACCAAATTTGGACACAGGGCAGAATTGGCAACTTTAAGACAGGTGGACTTCAACTCCCACAATTCCCATGCTTGCTGGGGCATCCTGGGAGTTGAAGTCCACCTGTCTTAAAGTTGCTGGTTCCAACACACACACAAAAAAAACAACCCACACCACTGGGAAAAGTTGATTCCCACAACGACCACACAATTCACTTCACATCTCTGTGACTTGCCTAGCAACCGTAGGACTTCATTTACAACCGGCTCAGATATGGTCACAGAATCAGGTATGGTCTCAGGCGGTGACTCGATTTGGGGCCCATGTTCCGGTCCCGATTGTGGTTGCAGGTCGAGGAATCCTCTCTCCCGTCCCTCCTTTCTCATCACTTCGCCTTGAAGATTGAATCCTTCTTGAGAGCAAACCCCCCTTCGTTGTTAAAAAGGGATTAAAACTCCCTCGCAATGGGGGGAAAAGGCATTTGCAACAAACCCTGAAGTTGACAGCATTGGGATTCTTCTCTTAACTGATTTTAAAAGTTTGCAGCTTTTAAAATCAGGAGGGAAGAGGAAGGACGCCCAGTGATTTTAAAATTCAGAGCCAAGCAATTCCCCCCTCACCCACCTTGCCTGCCAAATTCCCCTCTCGCTGCCCAAATTGCAGGAACACACAAACACACACAAAAAATGTGGGCATCTGTCGGGAAACAAATCCCACACACCCACAAGGGTCCTTTGTTCTCTCCAGTGTGTGCATGTTTTAATATCATGGTACGATGCTTCGTTCGGTGCTTGTTAGTGGCACGGTGGGAAAAAAAAATGTGGTTAATTACGGTGCAGGACGACAAGAGAGACTGTCTCGGGTTTTGGGAACGGGGTGGGTTTGGCACAGGTGCCAAGGTTTCCACCTGAGGCTGGTGGCTCCCATTTTTTCCTCGCTGGTGATGCCAAGCTAGCTAGGCGTTTACTGTTTGAAAAGCAGGTTTCCAAACCTTGGTGTTCTGGGCTTGGCATCCTGGCGCGTTGCAAAAAAATTAAATTAATTAAAAATACATTTAAAAAATGTGCTGGGGAGAAAATGGAGCCGAGTCTTTCCCACCAAAACACCAAGATAATTTTTAGTGTTTTACCCAAAGGAGCATTCGAATCCCACCTCCTCCTTGGATATCGGATAATGTCCACTGCGTTTTGCTCAAGGGTGGGTTAATTTGGTTGAACTGGGGCGTTTCAGTGGTTATATTGCATTTTACTTCCATCAGCTGTGGAAAAGGGCCCAGGGAGTGCCTCTCGTTTGTGGTTCGCTGCAGTGAATGTGATGAAATTCGCCTGGTTTTAATCTTGGCAACCCTTTGCAAGGGTGCAGTACTGCAGGCCACTTCAGATGACAGTTATCTGCAGTTCGGCTGTTCAAATCTCACCGGCTCAAAGGTTGACTCAGCCTTCCATCCTTCCGAGGTGGGTAAAATGAGGACCCGGATTGTTGTTGGGGGCGATATGCTGACTCTGTAAACCGCTTAGAGAGGGCCGAAAGCCCTATGAAGCGGTATATAAGTCTAACTGCTATTGCTATTACGGTATCTTCGCTGCGGCTGTTAAGTGGATCACACGGTTGTTAAGCAAATCCATATTCTCCCATTGACTTTGCATGTGAGGTCTGGGAAGGTCACAGTGGCCCCCAAGATACCACAACTCTCCTAAACGCATGCCAGTTTCCAAGCGCTTGAGTTTTGATCACATGGCCGAAGGGATCCACGGTCGTAAGTGCGAGGACCAGCCATGCAACCTTTTCAGTTCCACCGTAACTTGGAGTGGTGGTTAAGCTGTTGTAAGCCCAGGACGTAACAGATTCTGGGATTGCCCAGGATTCCCTCCATGTCTTGTTCAATCAGCAGCTTTGCATTGCAGCCGAGATCCCTGGCCTCAGGGCAATTAAATAATATTTTTTTTTCCCCTGGGTGTATGATGTTGAAAGTGTGCAACCAGATTTCAGACACCTGTTTCTTGCCCGGGGCTAAACTTTGATCTTTGCTTTTCTGATAGAGTTAATGAGTTGGGGCCTGCCCGAAGTATTTACACAGAGCTGTAGCAATGGTTAACAACAAAAGGCATTTGTCAAACTCCTTTCCACCCCCGCTGCAGAGCAAGGCTTGTTTGATTAAAACAGATGCCTTGGCATCCTCACCTCCTTTTAGAATTTATTTTGGTATTTCTTTGGGCAGGAACACACGCCAAAGCAAATAGTTGTGAGCAGAAAATAACATTCTACCTGGAGTTTTTTCTTTTTGTTTTTCCTCCCCTTTGGGGCGACCCCTTCGCAAGACCCAGCCAACCCCCAGTTGAATAGTTGATACTCCCTAGTCTTAACTGTGGAGAAGCAGAAGGTGGCTCGTAATTTTCCACATCGGGTTGGGGAGAAACAAAAAAAGTTTTGAATGAGAAGATGCCCGAAAAAGTAGCAATAGCAATAGCAGTTAAGACTTATATACTGCTTCATAGGGCTTTCAGCCCTCTCTAAGCGGTTTAAAGAGTCAGCATATCGCCCCCAACAACAATCCGGGTCCTCATTTTACCCACCTTGGAAGGATGGAAGGCTGAGTCAACCCTGAGCCGGTGAGATTTGAACCGCCGAACTGCAGTCAGCTGAAGTAGCCTGCAGTGCTGCATTTAACCACTGTGCCACCTCGGCTCTACACAGCAATAGCAGTTAGACTTATATACCGCTTCATAGGGCTTTCAGCCCCCTCTAAGCGGTTTACAGAGTCAGCATATCGCCCCCACAGTCTGGGTCCTCATTTCACCCACCTCAGAAGGATGGAAGGATGAGTCAACCTTGAGCCGGTGAGATTTGAACAGCCGAACTGCAGAACTGCAGTCAGCTGAAGTATTCTGCAGTGCTGCATTTAACCACTGCGCCACCTCGGCTCTATAAGAAAGGTTGCCTTCATCCCATCCATCAGTGGACTGGTCAGTTTTGATGTTTGTTTCATTTGGGTCAAGAGACAGAAACCCAAGACCATGTTATGAAGACTTGAAGGCCACGTTGTGGTGGTAAATGCAACCTCTGAGTCTTCAGAAGGCTAAGCTTTGTCGGGGAAGAGGCAACGTTCTCCTGGTAGACTATGGTGATCTTAACCGTTATCTAATGAAGAAGTAGTTGGAGGTTTCCAGAATTAATGGAGTTGGAAGGGGCCACCACAAGGAACATCTAGTCCAGCCTTCTTCAAGGTGCAGAACAACCAATTCAACCATCCTTTGAGGTGTGGCTTTTCCTAAAAAGCCTCCAGAAGTGGAGAACCCCAACTTCCATTGGTAGATCATTCCACTGTTGAACAGATTCGACTTAACGTCTAAGCGAAGTCTAGGTAGCTATGGCTTCTAACCTACTCCTTGTTCCTCTGGTAGTAGAGGTGAGGATCTTCCCTATTGAGGCAGGAGGAGGGGGGCTGCTCAGGTAAACCCACCTGACCCCAGAAAGGCCAGGTCCCTATAACATGCTTACTATAACTCCATATTAGCTTTGCATTAAACCTCGATACGCTTTGATTCCTTACTTCCTCATAAGTATTATAAATATTACTGGAACTGTGTGGCAAGATACTGTGCAAGGATGGGCGCAGGAAATCACCGTGGGTGTAAGATATTAGAGCAGAGAAGTTAACAGAAAACTGCTGTTACGAAACCGGCACTTTGCTTTTCTGTTTTTGATACTTTTGTGCGAATTTCTGCTTTTTGTACTGTTGAAAGAAATGTCCTTCTGGGTTCAGCTCCAAGTGGGGAAGAAGACACCGGAGACATGGAGGCTGCTTGGAAAGATGGTTTATTGTTGGACAGGGCCACATGGCTTGAGCTCCTGAACAGAAAAGGTTCTATTTGAACAGAACCTGCTTCAATGTTGGTGGAGAAGAAGAGAAGGGCTGAGGGAGGGGCTTGCTAGGCTTTTTACAACATGTTCAGTCCCACCTCTCTGTTTCCTGTTCCTGTGTAAGAAATGTATTCCGATTGGTGGTCAGACTCCCATGGTGCCATGCAGGGGGCTACTCTCTAGGCTGTGATGAGTTCTCAGATGCCTTGTGGTCAGTTGAGTATATTATCATGCCTTTCTCTAGCTGCGGGTGAAGTCTTTATTATGTAAAGTGGGCTAGCCTGGCTAGTCTTAATGGCCCATTAACTGGGGATGGGCAGAAAGCTACAGGCAACTATTCTGTCTTTTAAAACATGTTTCTTTCTTTTCACACCCAGAGAAATATTCTGCCTTTTCAATATTTCCTAGGATATTTCATTTTTTTCTGGGAGAGGGCTGGGTGATAACTTCCCACAGTACTTTTCCAAAATGTACTTTGTACATACTAAATATGCTTTGACGTTTTGTATGAATACGCCTCTTAAAAACACCTTCTGATTGACTAAAGTTTGATTAAAGGTATAAAATCACTGCCCTGGGCCTAGCCCGGGACAGTTCAGACTTTGGTGTGCGAACACGCTGAACTCGGTGCATCAATAAACCTGTCTCTCTTGCACCTTCGTGGTCTCGAGTCCTGCTCCTTTCGTAAGTAGAATAGAATAGAATAGAATTTTATTATTTGTATGCCACCCTTCTCCGGGAGGGACTCAGGGCGGCGAACAATTCAAGGGGGAAAAAGGGGGAACATAAAAGACAAAATACAAATAATAAAAGTAGGCAACAGTCGCACAACCATACATGTCGAGAGGGGAGGGAACTCATCACCCCCAGGCCTGCCGGCAAAGCCAGGTTTTGACGGCTTTTCGGAAGGCCTGGAGAGAGGTGAGGGTCCGAATCCCTGCGGGGAGTTCATTCCAAAGGGCCGGAGCTACCACAGAGAAGGCCCTCCCCCCCGGGTAATAGCCAGGTGGCATTGGCTGGTAGATGGCACCCGGAGGAGGACAACCCTGTGAGATCTAATGGGTCTGTGGGAGGTAATTGGCAGCAGGC
The DNA here is from genome assembly GCF_051295495.1 of Thamnophis sirtalis. Classification (NCBI taxonomy): domain Eukaryota; kingdom Metazoa; phylum Chordata; class Lepidosauria; order Squamata; family Natricidae; genus Thamnophis; species Thamnophis sirtalis. The sequence goes on along the minus strand of NW_028261393.1, from coordinate 55,449,771 downwards.
GGTCTCTCAAGTACCCAGGTCCAATACCATGAAGGGCTTTATAAGTTACGACTAGCACCTTGAAGCGTATCCGGAGAGCAAAAGCTTCTATCTGCTCCAACACTATGACACCCTTGGGCATAGCTGAACAACCTCATGTGTGAATCCCTGTCTAAACAAAAAGTGGTTTCTATTTCTTCATGGTTTTCACCCAGTTTTTATGACCTGGTTTGGGTTTTTTTTTCCCATTCTTCTAAGCTCTCTTTGCTAGCTGGACTTGCTCTTAAGAAGACGGGTGAAGAATTCCATCAATCTTATCTGAGGTGGCGCAGTGGTTAAATGCAGCACTGCAGGCTACTTCAGCTGACTGCAGTTCTGCAGTTCGGCTGTTCAAATCTCACCGACTCAGGGTTGACTCAGCCTTTCATCCTTCCGAGGTGGGTAAAATGAGGACCCGGATTGTTGTTGGGGGCAATATGCTGACTCTGTAAACCGCTTAGAGAGAGCTGAAAGCCCTATGAAGCGGTATATAAGTCTAACTGCTAACTGCTATTGCTATCTTTTAGAAACGGAATGGCGAATCTATCCACAGGTGGCATGGGGAGCCATATATGAGGGCATGCGAGGTGTTGCCCTACGGAAGCTTCAGCGCACATCTGCATGCTGGCCAGCTGATTTTCAGCCTTCCAGAGGGCAGGGGGAGGCCGTTTCCCCCCATCCACAGGCTTTAGGAAAACCTGCTGAAGCCTGGGGAGGGCGAAAAACAACTCAATGGCCCTATCGGAAGATAGCAATAGCAGTTAGACTTATATACCGCTTCATAGGGCTTTCAGCCCTCTCTAAGCGGTTTACAGAGTCAGCATATCGCCCCCCACAGTCTGGGTCCTCATTTCACCCACCTCGGAAGGATGGAAGGCTGAGTCAACCTTGAGCCGGTGAGATTTGAACCGCTGAACTGCAGATAGCAGTCAGCTGAAGTGGCCTGCAGTGCTGCACTCTAACCACTGCGCCACCTCGGCTCTCGGAAGTCCGGAGGCTTCAGTGAGGCCCCCGCGCGTGCGCGAGGGGGGAGCACGGTGGGGTTGTGCATGCATGCACGGGGGGGAGGGCATTGCATTATGGGTGTGGGCGCATGGGCGTGTGCCCTTTTGGCACCCAAGCAGAAAAAAAACATTTGCCACCCCTGTTTTAGGGACAGCGATTCTTTAGGATCTCTGTAAAAGGTTGTTGAGTTGAAGGGAGCAGCTTAAAAGTCAGTTCATCCATGCTGGTTTATCTGCCCATTAAGCACCTGGGCTTGTCAGCCTTTGATCAAGAGGTTAATTAAAAGAGTTCAATTGTTGTGAGGCTGATAATGAACTAGGCTTTGGGGGGGGGGGGGCTGTTCCTTCAAATATCCTTACAGCAAGTGGCCACAGAAATGTCAGGCCATATAAATGGTAAAAAAATAAATAAATTCATCAACCAATTGTTAATTCAGGTTTGTTTTAAATTGCCTGAAAGTCCTGATAAAAAATGGATGGGGTGTTTTTTTTTGGGGGGAGGGCAGGGTGGAGATGTAGGATCGTTAAGAGATGAAAGGAGAAGAGATTAAAAATGAAGCATCTTGAGTTTTGGGATCCATAAAGACCCCCGTTCAAACGCCTGGGCTGCTGAATTGAACCCAATCCACAGGATTTCTTTTTTTAATTGAAAATTTTGAAAAAAAAACTTTTATAAATGTTTACCTCCCTCCCCATACCCTCCCCCCTAACCCCCCCCCCCAACCTTCCCCCCCCCCCCCCCGACTTCCCAGAACCAATACAGGGTATAAATCTTTAACAAAAATATTCTAAAGTAAACTTAAAAGTAAAAAATTAATATCCTCTATCATTTGAGCTTTAACTCCTCTTTGCTAGGCTAACTCTAAACAGATTATGTCATTCCTTGTTGCCTCAGTCATAAGCTATCTGGAATTTCTTAGTCCCGTATTTATTTTGAGCATAGTCAATCCATCTTCTCCACTCCAGTTTATCTCTCTCGTTTGAGTGGTCCTTGAGATATGCAGATATTTTAGCCATCTCTGGTAGGTTTGTGACTTTTAATGTCCGTTCTTGAATAGTAGGCAAATCTTCCTTCTTCCAGTATTGCGCCACCAAGACGATCCACAGGATTGTTGCGTACATCAAAATTGAAGGGAGAACTAGCTAGTTTTGCTTCCTTGGAATATATTTTAAAAGAAGCATCTTCCAAAGGTGATTTTTTTTAAAAAAGAATTTGATGAATTACTTGAGGAATTAGTTCATTTGGCAGATTTGCACAGGGTATTCAATCATAAAGTACCCAACCAGTTGAGTTTGTGCAGCCAGTCATTGATGGAGCCGAGGTGGTGCAGTGGTTAAATGCAGACTACTTCAGCTGACTGCAGTTCTGCAGTTCGGCTGTTCAAATCTCACCGGCTCAGGGTTGACTCAGCCTTCCATCCTTCCGAGGTGGGTAAAATGAGGACCCGGATTGTTGTTGGGGGCGATATGCTGACTCTATAAACCGCTTAGAGAGGGCTGAAAGCCCTATGAAGCGGTATATAAGTCTAACTGCTATTGCTATTCCTATTGCTATGATTCAAACCAATCCAAAGTACCAAGTTGTGTGAATGCAGCTAAGTACGTGATTGACTTGGTAAGAGTGTCAACACGACCAATGTATTTGTCCAAATCTTTGGTGAATCTACCTGAGATGATTCCACCCAACAAGAACCAGTGAAGGCTGGTCTGGTATTGGAAGTTTCCAACGGGCTGCTGAGATCCCAGCGTGGACCTTCTTCTAAAGGCCTTTGTATGGCTGGATTGGACATATTTCCAAAATCTGGAACAAGGCATGAAGTTCCATTTGGCCCTCAGCCAAATGTCTGGTCAGTTGAGTTGGATTTCCCCCCCCTTCCCTTCTCCTGCTTGATTAAACTTTGCAGCTGAGTTAGGACCAGACATAACAGTTGTGGGGGGAAATGGCAGATCTTCTGTTCAATGATGTAGTTGTTTGTGAGACAACAGGGAGCAATTTGTGTAGTCTCACGGAATTGAGTGGGAGATATGTCGGAGGCGTGGGTTGGTGAGACAGCTACTGCCCAGAATTGGAATTGAAACATGGAAAGCCATTTCAGCTCAAGACTGACTTAAGATTATCCAGGACAGGGTCTCGCAACCGTGGCAACTTTTAAAGTGGGTGGACTTCAACTCCCAGAATTCCTCAGCCCGCTTGGCTGCCCGGCTCCTAAACCAGTGGATCTTAACTTTTAAGCTGGACGGGCCAGCTAAGCAAGGTGGTGGTGGTGAAGAAATTTGTGCCCAATTTTGTGTTCTTTTTTGGCGCCAAGGTGGTTCAGATAATCACCGCGGTCCTTAAATGAATCCCATGGTCTCTAAGCAGATCTGGCTTTTCCCCCAGTGACTTTGCGTGCTGGTACCCGGCTGGGAAGGTCACGACGTCGACTGCGGGAACCTGGGGGTATTGTAACCATGGTAAGTGCCTACTTTTTAAGCCAAGTGCCCAAATTTGGATCCCTTGACCAGAGGGCGTCATCCAACAGTTGTGAGCACAAGAACCGTTGTAATTTTGAATGGTCACTAAACGGAATGAAGGACTAACTGTACTTCGTTACCCTGAGCCTTGGTTTAAAGCTGGTTTTGTTGAAGAAGGTTGATTTGTGTCTATGCCACACACCAAGATATACACACACTTTGCAAGCCATCCCAGGCGGGTCCAGATAATTCATTAAGCTGGAATTATCTTTAAAAAAAAACCCCACACGGATGCTTATGAAACAGGCAGCAAGATAACCGGTGTGGCTTACGAGAAAATTTAAGTTTTATACTTTGCTTTCTTGGTGTCCTTGGATAAGTGGCTATTTGTAGGTTCCCCCTTGTTTTAATTCTTTTCTCCTTTTCTCCCCCAGCTGTAAACAAAAGGGAGGCCTTGAGTCTCTTATTTGCTAAGGAATCTCCAGGTGCGATGTCATTTAAATGTTAATTTGGCTGATTTTTATTTTATTTATTTTATGGTCAAACAAATGGGCTAATGCCCCTTGATTGAAGTGCCTTTTCTTGTGTTCAGGGCCTCTGGAGGAAGCTTGAAGTTTCTCTGTTCTGGGGGGGGGGAGTGAAGCGTAACCATTTCCCCCCCCCCACTTGTCATAGCTAATAAAGTTTGCTTAGGTCTTAATTTTTCTACCTCGCTTCACAAAGTAATTGAAACTTCCCTTTTGCCTTCCCTTCCGATCCCCCACCCCCATACCGGAAGAAATCCATGATTTGGTCAGTGAATAAATGGAATTTCAGCCAGAAACTTAGCGACAAGCCCAATTCTCTTGACAGGTATTAACCAATCGGGTAGATGGTCACTCAAGAGGCAATGACCCTAAAACACCAAGGGCAAAAACATATTTTTACAGGAAGGAAAGCAAATAAAGCATTTTTGGGAGAATTGTTACGCTTCTAAACGTAAAAAAAAAGAAAGATTCTAGGCGATATTTTTTGCTAGTTCTGGAGGATTTCTGCTAACATTCCTTGTTTTCCTAATGCTGGAATAGCACGTGGATTTGGGCTATGTTTTTTTAAAATTATTATTATTATTATTATTATTATTATTATTATTATTATTTTATTTTTTTCAAAACAAAGACAACACATAAAATCTTCCTTTTTTACATAGTAGAAAATGTATCAGTTGGTTTCAAAAGACTTTTCGTGCATCTCTTCCACAGTCATCAAGCATAATTCATATTAACTGAAGTATTTTAACTCAGATATTTATACATATTACCATCATTATACCTCCATTTAACTACAATTGTTTAATTGTTATCCCTCCTTCCTTCCCTCCTTCCTTCCTTCCTTCCCTCCTTTCTTTTCTCCTTCTCTCCTTCCTTTCCCCCTTCCTTCTCTCCTACATTCCCTCCTTCCTTCCCTCCTTTCTTCTCTCCTCCTCTCTATGTTAAATGTGCTCTCAAGGTTGGAAAAAGGCCATGGGAAATTAATTCTAGATATAATAATGCATCTATAATTACATATATGTGAATGAAAGAGGTTTGCTGGGTGTTATTGATTATTGCTCATGGATAACTTGGGCTGAGGATTTATGTTGCTTGCAAGGAGATTTTACTCTCTGTAAGATGGACACTCTGCTAATTTTGCCTCTCCTTGAGAGATGGCATGGATGGAAAAGAAGGTTCAAGCTTTATAAGGAAAATATTAGAATTATTTTAAGACAGTGGATGGTCAGATACATAAGATAACTATCTTGGAAGGAATGAGTGTGATCACTATGCTTGAAGAAGAAGAAGGCTTGAGAAGGAAGGATTAGTTGGTTTCTTCAAAGTGAGCCCATGGTCCAGAACCACAAAAACGAAACAGAACTGTTTGTGTTTGTGAGTTCACTCATGCATGGAGAAGTGGTGATGGAGAAGACACCAGGGATGGGATGAGATCAGAACAAGAGGATAACCAGGCTCTAATAAAATGTTTACTGGTGTTAATCCAGTTGACATAAAGAGCCAACACAGAGATAAGCGGGAAAAAGATGCATAAATATCCATCCATCCATCCTGAATGATTAGAATGGAATATTTCGGACAGCCTGGAATGAAACAGGTGCAAGTGAGATGACCAGATGATTGGAAATGGTCCTTCAAGGGAGAGATTGAAGGAAGCGTTCCTCAACTTGGGCGCCTTTACATTGTATGAACTTCCACTCCCAGGTTTTTGGGAAGTCCACACATCTTAAAAGTTGCCAAGGTTGAGAAATGACTGCATTGAAAGAACTAAGATGGTTGACTTGATACCACTGGGCGTTGTGCCGAAGGACCTTTCGGTATTGGTTATTCCTGAATCCAAGATAGCAAAAAAATCACCAGAAGTTCTAGAATGGTAGTTCCTCCATCCACCTTGAGAACTTCTTGAGAACTTCCTAGCGGTAAGAGAAGTTCAGCAGCAAACCAGTGACTGGGTCAAGGGGTATCTCCATCTCTTGGTTGATGGTGTCTGAGAAATGCTTCGTAGGAGAGAGAGAGAATCCAGGCAGATTTTCCTCCCTAACCGCCTGTGGCCTGTGACCTTTGCTGGAGAACCTGACCTGGAGTTTGGCTGACTTATCATTAAGACACAGCAGAGCCATAAAACGGTGGAAATCTCCCGTACTTTTATTAAGACTGCACTTAATAACAGTAAATGCACATGCTAAGCTGCCTCACTCTGTGTGGGCTGAAACTTGTTTTCTTCTCAGAGACAGAAGACTTAAAAACGCACATGGGGACACTTTCTCCAGACCACCGGAGATGATCCCAACCCAGGACGTGAACCAAGAGTTTTATCTCTTCTTGAGCAACATCTAGATCTTTGAGTTAAAGATTGAGCAAGATAGCAAGGCAGCAAACTCCTAAATTTTCCGAGCAGAGGATAGATCCTTAAAGCCGCTGACGTTCGTTGACAAGGTTGTGTGTGTGTCACAACATAGATGCAACATCAGACAACCAGTAAAATGATGCAAGAAGCAGAGAGATAAGGGAGGGCGATTTGTGTGTTTGCAACAGGAAAGAAACAGATCAACAGATAGGAGACGAGACAAGAGAGATGAGAATGATGTCAACAGGCAGATGAGAAATCGGAACAATGGATTTCTCATAACCTGGATGAATAGGCCAGAGAGCTGGGGTGGAGGATGATGGTTGGTGACCATTTGGTGGGTTTAAGAATGAGATCAGTCCAAAACCAAAGGAGAACCGGATACTAAAGGTGGATTTAAGACGGACAGATGTCAACTAGAGTTGCTTTCATTTGGATTCTTTTACTTTCAGGAAGTTCTCCTTGATATGGTGGATGATTCCAAGAATCCTTCTGGAAGCTTGGTATTTTTGAGTGCATCTTATAGTTGAGGAACGTGGAGACCCAAAACTATGAGTTGAGCTCAACCACAGATCCAAGTTTCATTGAATTCAGTATCTGGTCGGAGTGAAGAAGAAGCATCTTATTAAGAAGGGGTCTTCTGGATACATTGGGCTTTATAAATAAGCAATGCCAGCTGCCTTTCTGGGTCATTAAAGCGGGCTTCTGGGCACTTCTGCTTGGAAGGAGGGACATCCTTGGGTTCATGGAATAGTTGCGTTAGTTGAAGATTTGTGATGCTGGCTTTTTTGATAGTTGTTCGGTTTGAGACATTTGAACTTTCTCGTTTCAGTAATGATGTGTCCATACCGGTTGGGGTTGTTGAGGAGGGGAGGGAGGGGGGGTTGATTCCCCAATTGGGGAGGCACAGTCAGGAACCAGAGGTTAGAAGGCTACGGGCAACGGAAGGTCACGACCTTGTTTTTCCAGCCAAGAAGACCCGCCATAATGAGATGTGATTTTCTCTCTTGAAAAAGGGCAGTTGTGTGTTGCATGAAGGAATGTGGTAACAGGATTCAAAGGAAACATGCCGATCTAACAAGGATTAAGCCTAATTATTTGCCCGGCTTCTCCCAGAAGGAACAGGATGTCAGTTTCTGATAGGAAATGATGCTGGAGCAAAGGGGAGGGGGGGGGGGAGAAAACCAGAATGGGTCCCCTCCCTCCGAATTAGGCATGGAATGTGGAATTTAAGAAAGCCATTGAAGGCCCCACTCACTTCTAATCATCCTTATTAGAAGGCTCCTAATCTCTTTGCTTGGGAACTTGCAAGTGATATTGGCAGTTGGCTTAAATTAATTAATGACCAAGGAAACACCCCCCCACCACCACCAATGGAGGGGGGGGGCTTTGTTTAACACAGGGCACCATATTTAGAGAACTGCTTTTGCAAACCACCACGGCGATATCTGCTTTTCCGCACACCGATGGCTCTTAGGAGAAACTCCTTCCACAAAACACTGGAGTGAAGGACGTTAAGCGAGGCAGGATTGGGGGGACGCTGGGAAAGGTGGTTTTAGGCTTTTGTTGCAAGGGGAGGGTTTTTGGAAATGCAGAGGGGGGGGGGAGATTGATTTTTGATTGAACCCCGGATGTTGGGAAGGGAGAGAAGCACCTTGTATGAATGGGGCACCCATAAATCTTTCTGAGAAGGAAGTTGGGAGGATGGGAACTGTGTGTCTTTAACGCCCCTAGTGAAGATGGGTGGGCCAAGTTCCAGAATTCCCCAGCTAAATTTAGTTAGCTAGAGAGAAGCATTTGGAGACAGCAAAGGAATCCTTGCCTGCTGTTAGCTTGTTTGCAGACAGCAATGAAAATATGTCCTCCTGGATTTCTTCTGCTTGGACTAGTGCACCTGAGATGCCATAAGTTTTGGCTCGATTCACATGTGTACATTTCCAACCTGTAGTTGGCCTTGAGCGATCTGCAGAATGCAGAACACAGGTTTCCTGTAAATACAGAACAGAAGGGACCTTGGAGGTCTTCCAATCCAACACCTTGCTCAGCCAGGAGATCCCATACCTTTCTGGACAGGTAGCTGCGCCGTCTCTTCTGAAAAGCCTCCATTGATGGAGCATCCACAACTTCTGGAGGCGAAGCCCTTCCACTGGCTAATTGTTCTCATTCTCATGGAATTTCTCCTCCGTTCTTGGTTGGTTCCCTCCTTGGTTGGTTTCCATCCTTGGCTTCTCGTTCAGATGTTTTGAAGGAAAGGCTGACTCTGCAAGCATTGTGTGAGCTTGGCCCATTGAGTTAGTTGAGTGTATTAGGCGAGAGCCGAAAATGGATTAATTCAGAGATCAGATTGAGGTGTCCTTCTGCAAACAGGTCTTGCACCGGATTTAGGAAAGTGGCAGATTTTACAATTAAGTTTTGAAAGAGGCTTCTTACGGACGTATTTAGATTTTAGCTAAGCCTGTAGCTTTAGGATTAGTTTTGCATGATTTATAGAAGATTAGAGCTTCTCGCCGGGGCCTTTCATCAGATAAGTTTCACGTTTATCTTGATTTATTAATTAGTTCTATTCTTCCCCCCAGCTCCATTGTTGAAACCTAATGATTATTCTCCTTTGCGCCTTGTTATGATCTATGATTACAGGCATAAATCTCAACGGACTTTTGTCTTGGCCGGTTTCATGCAAGGAGGGGAAAAATAAAATAATGGCAAAGTTATTTATAGACAGTGGTGTTTGGGAAGCTGGGCTTCTGGGATAGTCGAAGTAGGATTTGGAAAAGAGAAAAGGAAGCTGCGCTATGTAAAGAGACATGCTTCTCTCTCTTATTTCTTTCTTTTGTTTCCAGAACAGAATTAAGTTTTCTTAATGTAACTTTTGGCTCGGAGTGCGCAGGGCATAAATCTCTCGCCTGCTTTTCCCCTGCCTTGCATTCTTCCCCTTGTTAAATCCACAACCCTCAATTTGTCAGTAAGTAAAATGGAGCGGGGGGGGGGGCGGGGGGAGGATTGGATAGGGGTGATTTTAAAGAATCAAATCCCATCGATCTCCTCCTCCCGCCTCTCTGGAGAGGCCCCAAAGTATGTTAAGTTTTCCTCCTAGGATCTTTTGGAGACGTTCAATCATTATTATTATTTTTTTGGCCAGAATGGAGCCCAGCGTTTTGTGGCATTGCCGAATTTATGAATTGTCACTGTCCTCTTTGGGTGGGAGTGAAACGATGCCCTTGTGTTGCTATTGTGTGTGTGTGTGGGGGCAATGGAAGGAGGGTTTGCTGTGCATCCCCCCCTCCAGCTGTGGGTTGAAAGGCAAATCCCCCCCCCCAAAAAAAATAAAAATAAAATTGTGGTTGCACAATGAATGATGCATCATCTTGTTTGAAGATGGCTGGGGGAATTGAGTTGGGTATTCCCTCTTAGCTGGATCTGACCACAGATCATTTTTGCTCCAGATGTCCAAAGGGGGCATTTTGTGTGTGTGTGGGGGGGGGGGGGTGCCCGTTTTTGTAAGCAAGGAAAAAAAAACCAACCTCCTTTGTGGTGTATTTCAGATGCTTTCTTGGTCTTCAGCAGAATTCTCCAGCCAGCTTGTTAATTAGCAGTGATAAGAGGAACCTTAATCTCTCCTGATAAGGAGATCAGGACAAGTTGAGTGTGAAATTGGATTAGCCTCGGGATTCTTTTGATGGCTGATTTTCAGGGGAAGTCGTAAACCATTAAGAGAGGACAATGCACGCTGGTGTGTCCAGGAGCGAGGATGGCATTTAAGCTCAAAAAGCTGACCAAGAACTTCCGAAGAGGAAGGATGACGGAAGGACCCAGGCAGCAGGGTTCAGCGTCTTGAGCTCAGCTGGATTTGGCCAACGGTGGTCATTGTGACCTTGTTGGCCACTGTTGTGCACCCCCTCCAAGCAGCCGGCAGAACTGGTAGCAGAGTTGGACAGTGAGGAGGTTGGGGAGGAGCATGGGCCAGTCCGGGGGGGCTGGGGAAGCCTCGGATGAAGGGTCTACGTAGATAGCAGTGAGGCAGAGGAACAGCTGGAGCCTGTTCCCAGTGTGCGCATGCGCAGAGCTGCCAGAAGAAAAGAACAGCTGAGAAATCAGGGTCAACTTGGGAGTAAAGCCACAGGTGGACGGTGAATGGCCCCTCCCATAGGACATAAAAGAGGAGCGAAAGGGGAGGGGGGGGCTTTTGCAGGAGACAATTTGTTCATTCGGTCGTTAGCTTCGTTTCAGGAGTGTGAAGATCTGTCCGTGAATCTCAGAGACTCTGTGCCGAGACTTTCTTTGCACAGCGCCTCCTTTGGAAAATATTGACATGGCAGCTTTCCAAGATAGATAAGGTCTGTAGTTATAAATACTCCTTTGAAAGACTGTTTGCCGGGCCTTGGCTGAATGTGAATGAGAGGAATTCACATTCGTTTCATAAAAGGGGTTTTGTCGGGACCAGGAATCTGCTTCGTGCTTTTTGGGGAAGCCTCGGTCAGAACATCTACTGCTAGTCTTAGAGTTGATGAAGAGGAAGGATGACGGTGTTGGAAGCTTCCCTGGATCCAGGGGAGGTAAACGATGAAGGTGAAGGATCCTACCTACCGATAGTTTTCGAAAACTAAGACATTTTCTGTCAGGGTTTGTGTGTGAGAAGGTTGGACGCTCCTTTGGATCAAGGCTGTTAGGAAGACATCTTAGCCCTGTGGTTTATTTCCTGAGCTAACACCACACACGTGAACTGTAAGCCAAGTATCGGGGATTACGATTTAGGCTGTTGGTGACTTGTTGGGTTGTAGAGATAAGGCCGCAGTGGCAAGCATCACGAAATCTGAAAAAGATGTGTCTGAATAGGCAGAGAAAACTCAAAAGGGCCTTTCTAGGCTGGCCAGCTGATTCTAAACTGCTGACATGTTTAACTCCACCTTCCAGATTAGGCCTCCTCCGAGTTCCATCCGCCAGTCAGTGCCGACTGGCGACTACGCGGAGGAGGGCCTTCTCTGTAGCAGCTCCGACCCTTTGGAACAATCTCCCCGTGGAGATTCGTACCCTCACCACCATCCAGACCTTCCGCACAGCCCTTAAGATCTGGCTATCCCGTCAGGCCTAGGGATAAGGATTACGCCGCCCCACCCGAATGTTGAATGACTGTTGTGTTTTATTGTTATTATTTTGTTTATTCACGTATTGTGTTATATTGTCTTGCACTCCCCTTCCCATGAATTGTAAGCCGCCCTGAGTCCCCTCAGGGAAAAGGGCGGCCTATAAATAATAAACAATTCAATTCAATTCCAGCTCAGCCTATTCTCAGCCTATACATCTCGGTTCGAGATTTGATTGATCCCGGAGGTTGTGTTACTGAACGGGGCTGCTTCTCAACAACAGCCCCACGCAAACGAGGGGTGCCCCAAAAGTGATGCCTGCCGCAGGCTGGTGCTTTGTCCTTGGCCCATCAAATTTCAAACGGAGAAAACAGGAAAGCTGTGTGCCAAGCCAGGCGTGACGCTCCTCCGTGACTCAGCCTGCAATTTTTGGTCTGAGACATGGATTTAAGGACGGATTTACTCGGCTGAGAGAGATGACTCTGATCGGGAAAACACGTCCAAATGGTGAAGGGCAGCCGGGTTCAAACAAAGATCACAAGAAGCTTTGACTTCTTGATGCCAACGGGGGCTGGGCTGCCAGGGCCACGCTGTCGTACATGGGAGTTGTGTGAAGGCTGCGTAGCAATCTTGGTGCGGTGGCTGCCAACCAAGCCGCGAATCCTAGTTTAGGGCCATGCAAAACGCAGCCGCCGTTTCACTGAGTTCCTGCCCGTTGTGGCAGTGAGTTTGCACATCTGTTAACCTCTGTCTGAGGTCGTGAGCGCGAGGAGGAAACAAAGGGATGCGGGGGCTCCCCCCCCCCACATCTTGGGAGCTCCCTTGTGGTTTTTAGAAGATGGCTAGAGACAGATTTATTTGATTGGGTCCTTAACTCAGCCTCTGTCTGCCTGGTGGGCTGGCTGATTTATGATGACTCCCAGGATTTTCGTTCCGAATTATTCCTAATCCTTGCTTTTAGGAGGCTTACCTCGAGTAACCCACCCCGAGTGGAGTTACAAGAGGTTGGGCAGGTTCTGAAAGCCGTAGGATGAATAAGATGCCCTTACGAAATACCTACTACCGGGAATTTGCTTTGTGTGGGTTGGCACGGGAGAAGCTTCCAGGGGGGGTTGGCATGGCCAGAGGTGCCGGTGCTCAAATTCTCCCTTTGATGTGCCCCCCCTTTTCTTTTCTTTCAGGTGATCACTTGAAAATTTGCCCTCAAGGCTACACCTGCTGCTCCCAGGCCATGGAGGAGAAGTACTGGCAACAGAGCAGGCAGGATTTCAGCCTTGCCGTTGTCGAGCTGAGCAACAATTTGCAAGGCACCTTCGGAGCGCGATACAAAAAGTTTGATGGTGAGTCTCTGGTACTTGGCGGCGTCTGAATCAAGAGTCCCGTGTTGGAGGCTGGTTCAGACAAGGCAGGTCATCTCTCCTCTCCCCCACTTCCTCTTTCCCTCTGGCCCCTTCCCCTCCCCTCCTCTTTTGTCTCCTCCTCCCTTCCCCTCTTTGGTCTCCTTTTCTCTCCTCCCATCCTGTCTACTTTCTTCTCCCCTTCCCTCTTCTCTTCCCACTCTCTCCTCATCTCCTCTTTTGTCTCTTCCCCTCCCCTTCTCCCCAACCTCTCCCCTCCTCTTTGTCTCCTCTTCTCCCTTCCCATTCTTTCTACTCTCTTCTACCTTCCCCTCTTTCCTCCCCTCCCCTCCCCTTCTCTCTCCTCTCTTCCTTTTTGGTCTCCTTCCCTCCCATTCTGTCAACTCTCCCCTCCCCTCCTCTCTTTTCCCCTCCCCTCCTCTTTGTCTCCTCTTCTCCCTTCCCATCCTTTCTACTCTCTTCTCCTTTCCCCCTCTCTCTTCTCCCCTCCCCTTCTCCTCAACCTCTCCCCTCCTCTTTGTCTCCTCTTCTCCCTTCCCATCCTTTCTACTCTCTTCTCCCTTCCCCCTCTCTCTTCTCCCCTCCTCCTCAACCTCTCCCCTCCTCTTTGTCTCCTCTTCTCCCTTCCCATCCTTTCTACTCTCTTCTCCCTTCCCCCTCTCTCTTCTCCCCTCCTCCTCAACCTCTCCCCTCCCCTTCTCTCTCCTCCCCTCCTTTTTGGTCTCCTCCCCTCCCATTCTGTCAACCCTCCCCTCCTCTCTTTTCCCCTTCCCTCCTCTTTGTCTCCTCTTCCCCCTTCCCATCCTTTCTACTCTCTTCTACCCTCCCCTCTTCCCCTCTCTCTTCCCCTTCTCTCTCCTCCCCTCCGCTTTTGTTTCCTCCCCTCCCCTTCTCTCTTCTCCCCAACCTCTCCCCTCCTCTTTGTCTCCTCTTCCCCCTTCCCATCCTTTCTACTCTCTTCTACCCTCCCCTCTTCACCTCTCCCCTCCCCTCCTCTTTCATCTTGTCTCCTCTCCTCTCTCTCTCCTCCCATGACTTCTCTTGCTGGGTGACACCTGAGCCCTGGAGCCAAGGGGAGACCAACTCTTGCTTGGTGCAAACCCATCCAGCAGAACCCCTTGATGGAGTCTCTCTGAGTGGCCCACGCAGGGAGGACGCCACCAAGTTCCCACTTTTGTTCCTAAATGCCCCCATAAAACCTACAACCCGAATTTCAACCCGAGGCTCCCGTAAACCCCGTTGATTCGTCCCAAGCCTCTGCCTGATGCTTCTGGAGTATTGGGGTTCATAGATTGCCGTGGGCCTTTGAACCAAGACGCAGGTGGGTTTATTCCCCCCCCCTTTTTTTGGTGGGGAAACGCTGGTTTCCAGCTCTTTCATCCATGGCACAACCATCGCTCGCCTTCAGACAAAGGGAAAGGCCCCTGTTTCTTGCCTAGGGACTTCAAAACATACACGGGACCTCAAAACGTCGTTTCGGAATCTGTTTTGGTTATGTGGTTTGCACGGAGTTAAAAGGATGCATGTTTCTGTGTTTGTAGCTTCACTGCTGTTAGCTGTTATTCTCCGTGCAGTTGTGACGCAGCAGCGGTAGAGGCAGCCTGGGAAGGGACCGGGTGAAATCTGACCCCAAGAGGCGAGCAGAGACTGGGGGAAGGGGAGGGGAGGGGGAGGAACAAAAAAGGGGATGGGCATTTTCTTCCAAGGGTTCTCATCGGGTCGCCATGGAGGAAAATCTATCCAGGCGGTCGGTCGCCAGGAGTTAAACGGGAAGATTGAAGGCACATCTATAGCAATAGCAGTTAGACTTATATACCGCTTCATAGGGCTTTCAGCCCCTCTCTAAGCGGTTTACAGAGTCAGCATATCGCCCCCAACAACAATCCGGGTCCTCACTTTACCCACCTCGGAAGGATGGAAGGCTGAGTCAACCTTTGAGCCGGTGAGATTTGAACTGCTGAACTGCAGTCAGCTGAAGTAGCCTGCAGTGCTGCATTTAACCACTGCGCCACCTCGGCTCTATCTCCCACCCCAATCGTCATTATTTAAGAGCCGAGGTGGTGCAGTGGTTAAATGCAGCACTGCAGGCTACTTCAGCTGACTGCAGTTCTGCAGTTCGGCTGTTCAAATCTCATCGGCTCAGGGTTGACTCAGCCTTCCATCCTTCCCAGGTGGGTAAAATGAGGACCCGGATTGTTGTTGGGGGCGATATGCTGACTCTGTAAAACCGCTTAGAGAGGGCTGAAAGCCCTATGAAGCGGTATATAAGTCTAACTGCTATTGGTATTGCTATTATTTTGGATTCGGGTAGTAGGATGAGACTGTTGACGTTGACCTTAAAAGCCAGATGCCCCTCCAGGAAGCAGAAGATAGGACCGAGGAAGCCCCCCACTCAATCCGACCTTTCTCTGAGCAGAGACATGAGGGCCACCCAGTCAGGGCTGCCGGAAGGAAAAGGGGGGCTTCCAACAAGAGTTGGGAAGGGACCTTGGAGGTCTTCTAGTCCAACCCCCCCTGCTTGAGTGGGAGACCGTGTACCTTCCTGGACAAATGAGTCTCCTCTTAAAAAAACCTCCAGTGGTGGTGGAGCCACAACTTCTTGAAGCAACTTCTGTCCCACTGATTCATTGTCGTCTTCACTGTCAGGAAATTCCTCCTTAGTTCGAAGTTGCTTCTCTCCTTCTCTCCTCTCTCGCTTCTTGTCCCATAACTTCTGTTCCACCGGTTTGATTGTTCTCACACCACTAGGAAGTTCCTCCTTCGTTCCAAGTTGCTTCTCTCCTTTCACTCGTTTCCATCCCTTGCTTCTCGTCCTACTCTCTGGTGTTTTGGAGAATCGGTTGCCATCAGTGGTGGGTTTCAAAATGTTTTGGAACCTACTCTGTGGGTGTGGCCTCCTTTGTGGGAGTGGCTTGCCGGCCATGTGACCTGGTGGGAGTGGCTTGCCGCCCATGTGTTTGTCTGTCTTTCTTTCTTTTTTTCTTTCTTTCTTTCTTTCTTTCTTTCTTTCTTTCTTTCTTTCTTCTTTCTTTCTTTCTTTCTCTCTCTCTCACTCTCTTTCTTTCTCTTTTTCTTTCTCTCTCTTTCCTTCCTTTTGTCTCTCTGTCCCTTCTTTTTTTCTTTCATCTCTCTCTCACTCTTTTTCTTTCTTTTTTCTTTTTTCCTTTATTTACCGTATTTATCGGCGTATAACACGCAGTTTTAAAACTAAAATTGCAAGCTTAAACCCTGCCTGCGTGTTATACGCCGATACTGCGCGTTATACGCCGATAAATACGGGTCCAACGCCGGGTCCACTGTTCCCTCTAAGGTGGCAAGAAACCCCCGCGCAGAGGTTTCTAACTCCCGCGCAGAGGTTTCTTTCAAAGCAAACGTGGGGAAGTCCTTTGCAGGCAGCTAGAACTGGCTGCCTGCAAAGGACCTTCCCAAACTTGTTTCAGCGGCAGCTCTCAGCCTGGCGGCAGCGTCACACACACTGTGGAAGGAGGGGGAGGAGGAGGGAACCAAAGAGAGCTTTTACCGAGTCTGCGCCCCACAGCCAGGACCGTCCTGGCGCCTCCAGCCGCGTTTCTTCCTGCAAAGCCCTTCGGGCAACCCGAGAGTTCCGCTTGACGCCAGAAGGGCTTTTCAGGAAGAAACGCCGCGTTTTCTGGGAATTCTGGGAGTTGAAGTCCAGACATCTTCAAGTTGACAAGGTTGAGAAACACTGCACTAGATTGCCGCAACTACAACTCTCAGAATTCCCAGTCAGTCTCGAAAATAGAACCAACTTCATAACACGTTATTCTATATTGTTAATTGTGATCCAAAGTCTTAGGTTTAGTGACGGTTCAGAAAAGGTGTTTCATTGGCTTGCCTAGAAGAGACCCCGCTGGCCGCTGAAACAATTGTGGCAGAGATTTCGCCATTGAGAAGACTTAAGTTGAAAGCCGGGCGAATTCATTGAAAAAGGCCGAAGCGGGAAAAGCGGCGCTTCCAAAAGGCGAGGGGAGAAAACCTTGTTCTCTAGGCAACTAGGAAGACTCGGGTCAAAACTCGCGAGAATTACCCAACCACTCGATCTCCAGTATAGTACTCTCTGGTCTGAGAATAATCAGAACGGGTGGGCGGGGAGTCACAGACGGAACTACATTTCCCAGCGGCCTCTTGAAAAAATAGCCTCCCGCTTTTTCCGAGCGCATTCGCGTTCCCTACGGCGCGGCGGTTGAACCTGGGCCGCTCTGGGAAAGCGGTCGCGATGGCTGGCTGCAATGTTAATGCGGCTTCTCCCCCAATCGAGTTGACTCCGCTTATCCGGAAACTTCGTAAGTGGTTGGTTTGTCTGCACCGATAGCCCGTGTGCCTACTCAGAGGCTGGGGTTTTTTTGTTTTTTGTTTTGCTTTTGGATTCCTAAAAGTTGATAATGGCTTTGCTTTGGGGATGAAAAAAAGTAACCCCAAACCACTGCTTAACTGCACAAAACATCCCAAACCAGGATTCTCAGGATGTACAAACCCCAGTGTGAATCTGTTTATTGCACGCAGAAAAGTAGCATATTCCGCCCCTATTTCTCTACTTTTGGTTTTGAGTTTGGTAGATTCTCAATACGACCCCTTTTCAAAGTCGCATCTATTTTTATACGTATTGATTGATTGGTGACTGTGTCATCCCATCAGTGTCAACTCTTAACGATCACGCATAATAAATAAATGTTCTTCACAATCTATACAAAGGGAATACCAAAAAGAGGAAAAATTGATAAAGAGGGTAGGTATGTTAACATTGTTGCAGCAGAACTGCACAAAACTGGCTAGAATGTAGTAAAAGGAGATGGAGTGGAAAACTAAAAAGGAATATTGACACCGTCAGGAAATGGAAAGAATGCAAGTGACAAAAACAGTAATAGAAGCTTTTAACAATAAAGATTATTATTCCTGATATTAAAAGAAGAAGAAAAATGCTTAGAAGAATAGATTATATGAGATCATGATTGAAAGATAATGAACAGTCACATGCCTTGTCCTCCCTAAGAAAGTATCCTAAATTTTCAGTGTGCTGTTTTAACAAAATCAATTCACTGGCTAATTTTGAATATGTTTGTGGTATCACATGTACAAGAATATAGATATGAGGAGGCACAGTCTCTAATAATCCAACATAGATACAGAAGCTCATTGGGTAATTTTGGACCAATCACTCTCTCTCAGCCCTAGACTAGGAAGTTAAAAACATCTGCCTGTCACCTGCACTGTGCTAAATTATGGTCTGTAATGTACAGGGAAGAAATTGTTTACTCCGCCGCAGATTGTTTGGAATTTATAAAATGTGTGTGTGTGTGTGTATATATATATATATATGTAAAAAATAACTTTTTTTTTGCAATATTTCCCCCCTTTTTAAAAAAATAAACAGGTCACGAGCTGTGTGAAATTAGAGAAAGAGCGCTTAAGAATATTTTATCTAAATTAAACCATAATTTGATTACGTATGACGATTTGGTTCAAGAAAAGCTACTATTTATCAGTCTTTTAGAATGGTTCAACTTTCCTGTAGTACCAATGAAGTCATTTATTTTTAATGAAAAAAATTTTTACTCAAATTTTTGTGTTAAAATGGGGGATGCGTGTTATACGCCAGTGCGTGTTATACGCCGATAAATACGGTATTTATTCCTTTCTTCCTCTTTCTCTCTCTCTCTGTGTCAGTCTGTCCTCTCTCTCTCTTTCCTTCCTTTTGTCTCTGTCCCTTTCTTCTTTTTTTCGTTCATCTCTCTCTCACTCTTTTTCTTTCTTTTTTCTTTTTTCCTTTATTTATTTATTCCTTTCTTCCTCTTTCTCTCTCTCTCTCTCTGTGTCAGTCTGTCTGTCTGTCTGTCTGTGTATATGTGGGGGGGGGCAGTGGTGGGTTTCAAAAATTTTTGGAACCTACTCTGTGGGTGTGGCCTCCTTTGTGGGAGTGGCTTGCCGGCCATGTGACCTGGTGGGAGTGGCTTGCCGGCCATGTGTCTTTCTTTCTTTCTTTCTTTCTTTCTTTCTTTCTTTCTTTCTTTCTTTCTTTCTTTCTTTCTTTCTTTCTTTCTCTCTCTCTCTCTCTCTCTCTCTCTCTCTCTCTCTTTCTTTCTCTTTTTCTTTCTCTCTCTCTCTTTCCTTCCTTTTGTCTCTCTGTCCCTTTCTTCTTTTTTTCTTTCATCTCTCTCTCACTCTTTTTCTTCCTTTTTTCTTTTTTCCTTTCTTTATTTATTCCTTTCTTCCTCTTTCTCTCTCTCTCTCTGTCTGTCTGTCTGTCTGTGTATGTGTGTGTGTGGGGGGCAGTGGTGGGTTTCAAAAAATTGTGGAACCTCTTCTGTAGGTGTGGCCTGCTTTCCGGGTCCACTGGTGGAACCTCTTCTAACCGGTTCGGTAGATTTGACGAACCGGTTCTACCAAATAGGTGCGAACTGGTAGGAACCCACCTCTGGTTGCCACCCTGCGATATTGGAAGAGCTGCTATCATGCCACCATGCCTTCTCCCTTCTCTTCTGCGGACTAGAGACAGACAGTTCCTGCAAAAACCATTCATCCCGTGTTTTGGCATCCAGATCCCCAATCCTTTTGCAGTCTCAACAACTTTTTTTTGTGTGGAATGGGTGGGAGTCAATCATGTAAAAACCCCGGGAGGGAAGGGAGGTAGGGACTGTTTACTGGTGCCTGGGCAGCCATCCAAGGAGGAAAAACTCAGGGCTGCCCTTAGTCTGGCCTATCTCCCAGCTGCAGGAAAGCCCAGCAAATTGACGTTTTGGGGAGGTGTTGTTTTTTTTGCAAGGCAGACAGATGGCTTGCAAATCCCCCCCCTCCCAGCAGATATTCTTGCCCCTCCCACCCTAAAGCTCCTTTAATTACGAATGCAAACTCAGCTGGGCTTCCCTCCCCTCTTCCCCGTCCTTCTTTTTCTCTCTCTCTCTCTCTTTTTCTATTTTTCCTCTCTTTCCTGTGCCGATAAGTGCTAACAGATGGTTCTCTAAAGCAAATGGCTCTCTGGAATTCCTACGAAGGCCCCTGCTCAGATCTTCTGATCCAGAGGAAGACACAAGAGAGGTGTCGGGAGACCCCCTGGGGGGGGAGTCGAATTGCAGAGGACAGGTCTGTCCAGGGTAGAGGAGGTTTCTGTCCGGCTCTTGTTCAGCTACCCAGCAAATGTTTAGGGCAAGGAGGTCCCACGTTGGCAACTTTTTAAAGATTTGTGGACTTCAACTCCCAGAATTCCACAGCCAGTATGGCTGGCTGGGGAATTCTGGGAGTTGAAGTCCACAGGTCTTAAGACTTGACTATGGAATTCTGGGAGTCAAAGTTTACAGGTCTTAAAAGTTGACTATGGAATTCTGGGAGTCAAAGTTTACAGGTCTTAAAAGTTGACTATGGAATTCTGGGAGTTGAAGTCCACAGGTCTTAAAAGTTGACTATAGAATTCTGGGAGTTGAAGTCCACAAGACTTAAAAGTTGACTATGGGATTCTGGGAGTCGAAGTCTACAAGACTTAAAAGTTGACTATGGGATTCTGGGAGTCAAAGTTTACAGGTCTTAAAAGTTGATTACAGAATTCTGGGAGTTGAAGTCCAAAGGTCTTAAAAGTTGACTATGGAATTCTGGGAGTCAAAGTTTACAGGTCTTAAAAGTTGACTATGGAATTCTGGGAGTCAAAGTTTACAGGTCTTAAAAGTTGACTATGGAATTCTGGGAGTTGAAGTCCACAGGTCTTAAAAGTTGACTATAGAATTCTGGGAGTTGAAGTCCACAAGACTTAAAAGTTGACTATGGGATTCTGGGAGTCGAAGTCTACAAGACTTAAAAGTTGACTATGGGATTCTGGGAGTCAAAGTTTACAAGTCTTAAAAGTTGATTACAGAATTCTGGGAGTTGAAGTCCAAAGGTCTTAAAAAGTTGTCGAGGTTGGGCACTCCTGGTTTAGAGAAAGAATTGACCAGGATGAATTGACCGTTGGGCTAGATAAAAACCAGAGGGACTTAAGTTCCCCTTGAGTCCCTCCCTGCCTCCCAGCCCCGTTGCCCTCTCCCGAAATGGACACACACACACCCCAAATGCAATTTTTGAAGTCTGGAGAGGTGGAAGATTTAACAGGAAGAGCCCATCTGTTTTGATGTCCCCATCCCGAAGCTGCTCACACCTGGTCCCCGATTCTGGCACGTAGATGGCATACGCATCATCGTAGTTCCTGCCACAATTCCACCCAAATCTCGGGGACCGAACGTATGAATGGGCCTCAGTTTTATTTCCAGCATTTTGCCTGCCTGGCAGCTTGCCAAATGAGCCATTGTGTCTTTCCCGGGTTAGTAGGGGAGGACCTGGAGATCCGTTAAGAGGGATCTAGGACAATCAGCAGAGTCCCACTTGATCTCAATTTGGGTCATTTCAATTTTAATTTATTAGTATTTTTATGCCGCCCACTCCCACTGGGACTCCGGGCGGCTTACAGGCAAGACAAACATATATTAAAAAATTTAAGATAAAATACAAAATACATGGCAATGAGTAAGCATTTCCAAGTTCATTATTATTTATGGGTTCGTGCATTGTAATCCTTGGTAGAGACGGGGGCCACTTAGAGAAAGTAAGCAGAATAACAAGAGTTGGAAGGGACCTTGGAGGTCTTCTAGTCCAACCCCCTGCTCAGGCAGGAAACCATTCCGGACAAATGGCTATCCAGTTCCTTTTTAAAAACTTCCAGTGTTGGAGCATTCACAACTTCTGGAGGCAACTTCTGTTCCACTGATTAACTGTCTTCACCGTCAGAAAATTCCTCCTTAGTTCTAAGTTCCTTCTCTCCTTGATCTGTTTCCACACATTACTTCTTGTCCTGCCCTCAGGTGCTTTGGAAAATAGGTTGATGATGATGATAATGATAATAGCACATGAGCACCATTGGCATTGACAAATTTGCCATCAATCAATTGCGGAAGGCGGTTTTACTCGGGACGGCTTCCATCCTTGCGACGATATCGGTAACACTGCCGAACATTCAAACTTGCCTACCTGCCCCCGGTTCTTGGTAAGGACTTGATAGGTAGACAAAAATTGCCAACCCATTATTATTATACAATTGTATCACAGCGGCCAGTTGTTTCGCCGGATTTGGCATTGGTTACTAGTCGGGCCCCACCCAGGGGCCTAGGACGTCGTAACGTATTTTCGTAAAATGTGTGCAGATCCAAGCAGTGCGGCTTTTTGCATTTGACTGATGGTGATTTTGTCAATTTTTTATTTATTATTATTATTATTATTATTATTATTATTATTATTACTTTAAAACTAGGATATGTTAAATATATTGCTATGAAGCGGAAATACACCAATGAGAGGAGGAGTGGGAAGCAGAAGGGAGAAGAAAGGTGGGAAGAGAGGGATAGGAGAGAGGGTAAGGGGGGAAGATGAGGAGGATAAGGAGGAGTGGAATGTAGAGAGAGAAGGAGAAAGGAAGGGGAAGTAGAGTAGAAAAGGATGATGGAGGGAAGAAAGGATGTAGAAGAGTGGGAAACAGGAGAGAAGAAAGATAGGAAGAGAGGGATAGGAGAGAGGGTAAGGGGGGAAGATGAGAAGGAGGAGTGGAATGAAGAGAGAGGAGAAGGAGAAAGGAAGGGGAAGTAGAGTAGGAAAGGATGATGGAGGGAAGAAAGGAGGTAGGAGAGAGGTAGAAGAAAGAGGTGTATGGAGAGCAGAAGAGCTAATAATGGGTTTTTATTTTGGGGGGCATTGATGACAAGAGGAACTGATGTAATTATTATTTAATACTATATGATACTGGCTTTGTGTAGTATACATGTGATTGTATGTTATGAAAATGGAAATAGAAAAATAGGTTTTAGAAAAAAAAGAATTGCCAACCCCAGTCTGAACATCTGGCTGTACGTTGGATCAACAACAACAATAATAATAGGAATGCAGCAAAAGGGGCATCTTCTGCCCCCAATCCACGCACACAGGATTCCCCATGGCCTTGTCCCACGCCCATCAGCACAATTTCATTCATAATAATCGCTCTCTGGCTATTCGTAGCCCAGGGACCTTCCTAAGACCCCTCTTTCAGCTTCTGGGGTGGGCTTCGACCGGCTCCCCCTTCCCCCATTGAGAATTTCCAGGCTCCCGGTTTGCAAACCCCCAACCCCACCAGCCCCCCCCCTGCAAACCACACACACTTTTTTTTTTACAATGCTGTAAAAACAAGAAAGTAATCTCTCAACGTCCAGCTTCGTGTTTGAGAACAAGGGCTGCTCCCAAGGCAAACAAAAGGCCTTCATTCATTTTGTCCTTCAAACTGTCAAAGATACCAACTTGCCCACCCGCCATTCTTTCCTCTTCCCCTCCCCCCCTTCCTCCCCCCCTCCCGTGCCCAAGGTTGGAGGGTTTATTCCTGGGCCACCTTGAGGCTCGTTAATCAGTATGGATCTGTTTTCTTCAAGGGGGGAAAAATTAATACTTAACCCAGGACAACCTTCGGAGCAAGTTCTCACCTGCGCTAGGAGCTCCTTATCTCCTGCCGGGTTGGTATTCGGAGACTTCAACTCGTCCAGAACGCAGCCGCGCGAGCGATTGTGGGTGCACCTCGGTACACCCACGTTATACACCTATCCTCCGCGAGCTGCACTGGCTACCGATCGGTCTCCGGATATGCTTCAAGGTGCTAGTCGTCACTTATAAAGC
The DNA here is from genome assembly GCF_051295495.1 of Thamnophis sirtalis. Lineage (NCBI taxonomy): Eukaryota > Metazoa > Chordata > Lepidosauria > Squamata > Natricidae > Thamnophis > Thamnophis sirtalis. The sequence continues at coordinate 55,426,308 of NW_028261393.1, read as the reverse complement.
CCTTCATGGTATTGGACCTGGGTACTTGAGAGACCGCCTGCTGCCAATTACCTCCCAAAGACCCGTCAGATCTCACAGGGTCGGCCTCCTCCGGGTTCCGTCCACCAGCCAATGCCACCTGGCTACTACCCGGGGGAGGGCCTTCTCTGTTGCAGCTCCGGCCCTCTGGAATGAACTCCCCGCAGGGATCCGGACCCTCACCTCTCTCCAGGCCTTCAAAACCTGGCTGTGCCGGCAGGCCTGGGGTTGATGAGTTCCCCTCCCCTCTCGACATGTATGTCTGTATGATTCTTGTTTGTTTTAATCATGTGTATCGTGTATATATATATTTTAAACACATAAACACATCAACAGAAACAGACACATAACTTAAAAATAACATAGGAACAATAAGCTCCATCGTATATCATACCGCAGTTCCGAATCGGTTTCTTTGCAGTTAGTGTTTTCCCTACTCTAGATTTCTATCTTGCGTTCATAATCTCCTTACTCGTTATCCATTTTTATGTACAATTCTTTATTTGTTTGTACTTAGTAACATGACCAAATATTATTTACCTATATTATGCTTTATATTTTTACTGCCATTTATTATCTTACATACAGTTATAGGTATACATTCACATAATTATTCTTTTTCTTTGCCATTCTTATATTATTATTATTCCCTTTGAAAGGTTATAAGGTATAGTTTGGAATGCTTTGTTTAACATCCTTCGCACCTGCGATGACACCACCTTATTTTCTCTTTCTTTTCTTTTCTCGAAGAAAGTTTTCAAGGAGAAACTTTACTCTGCTACTTGTCTAATATAAAGCAATCGGTGTGTGAACTTTTAAGATTTGTCGACTTCAACCTGGCTGGGAAATTCTTGGAGTCGAAGTCCACAAGTCTTAAACGTTGGACCCTCCCGCTATGGGGTTGGGCTAGAAGACCTCCAAAGGACCCTTCCAGCCACTTGTTTATTCTGACCAGCCAAATACAACTGGCCACGTACCAAAAACCTCGGTGCCTGGCCTTTTGAATTCAGGACGGTTATTTTCAGAGCTCACGTGATCCCTGAGGTTTTATTCTCCAGGTCCAAAGTGGAAGCCGATCCGGCCTTTTCGATTCAAAGGTCAGGAAAGCGGAGGATTGGAGGAGGAGTGGGGGGGGGGGGAGAGGAAGCGAGCCTTCAAAATGATTAAGTGAATTAGAAATTAATACCTCCCACCCCTGTCCAGGTTTTTAACCCAGCAGAGAAAGCAGGAGAGAGAATTGCAGACAGGAAAAATGCCAGTTGTGGGAAAGGGGAGACACCTTGATTCTAATCCTGGCCGAGGGGTCCTTTATGGTGGGAGGAGAGGGGTGGTGGTGGTCACCATGCAGACAGAAGTTTTGTCTTGTCCTGCTTCGCTTCTGTTCATCAAGCTCTTCTTTCCTTGGCCAAGTCGGTCTCAAGAACTCATGGCTACATTCAAAAAGAAATTCTTGCTCATCCAGGTCATGGTTCTCCCAAAGGTGTATTTTTCAGGAGGCAACTCGACTTTCTGTTTCCTTTTTTCTTTTGAAGACGTTTCCCTTCTTATCCAGGAAGCTTCTTCAGCTCTGACCGGATGGTGAGGAATGGATTTATTATTCCTTGCAGGCAGCTGGTCCTTTGCATCCTTTTAGAGGGTCTTTGAAGCACTCGGAGGTTTATCTCTGTCCTCAGGGTCACCCGAGTGGTGCAAATGCTTCCTGTAAGTCTGCAATTTTTTCCGCCCTCTGGAAATCCATTTTCAAGATGGATTCCCAGAGAGCCGAGGTGGCGCAGTGGTTAAATGCAGCACTGCAGGGCTACTTCAGCTGACTGCAGTTCTGCAGTTCGGCTGTTCAAATCTCACCGGCTCAGGGTTGACTCAGCCTTCCATCCTTCCGAGGTGGGTGAAATGAGGACCCAGACTGTTGTTGGGGGCAATATGCTGACTCTGTAAACCGCTTAGAGAGGGCTGAAAGCCCTATGAAGCGGTATATAAGTCTAATTGCTATTGCTATTCCTACTCCCACACCATTCCAAGGATCTTCATCCCAAATTCTTCAGCTAAAAGTCTGTAGAGATTCTCAGTCCTCCAGGTCACGGTTGTCCCAAAGATGCTTTTTCTGGAGGCAACTGGACTTTCTGTTTTTTTTTCTTTTGAAGATGTTTCCTTTCTCCTCCAAGAAGCTTCTTCAGCTCTGCATAGCTAAATCCCTACGGAGATTCTCAGTCATCCTGCTCTCGGTTGTCCCTGAGCTGAAAAAGCTTCTTGGGTGCGAAGCGAAACGTGTTCAAAAGGAAAAAAAAACACAGAAAGTCCAGTTGCCTCTTGAAAAAAAAAAACCCTTTGGGGACAACGGTGGCCTGGAGAATCTCTACAGGCGTTTAGCTGTACAATTTGGGATGAAGACCCTTGGAATGGGGTGGGAGGAGGAAATGTATTTTTAGAGGAAAAATTGCAAGCTACAATTCAATTTCAATTTATTGACATTTGTATGCCGCCCACTCCCTTGGGACTCTGGGCGGCTTACAGGCAAGACAAAAAACATGTAAATATAAAAAATTAAAAATAAGAATACAATGGTTAAAATTTCACACCATGCATACTGTTAAGAGTGGGGCTGGATACTAATCAACAGCCCCAGGCCTGCCAGGTCTTAGCCAGCTTTACGGAAGGCCGGAAGAGTGGTGAGGGTCCGGATCTCTACGGGGAGGTCGTTCCTTAGGGCCGGAGCAGCTACAGAGAAGGCCCTCCCCCGGGGAGCCGCCAACCGACATTGACCGGCCGATGGCACCCGGAGGAGGCCCAATCTGTGTGATCTTATTAGTCGTTGGGAGGTAAATGGCAGGAGGCAGTCTCTCAGGTAGCCAGGTCCTAAACCATGTAGGGCTTTAAAAGTAACGACTAGCACCTTGAAGCGCGTCCGGAGACCAATGAGGAGACAGTGCAGCTCGCGGAGGATAGGTGTAACATGGGTGTATCTAGGTACACCCAATATCGCTCGCGCGGCTGTGTTCTGGACCAATTGCAGTCTTCGAACACTCTTCAGGGGCAGCCCCATGTAGAGCGTGTTACAGTAATCAAGTAAACAAGAACCATTTGCACCACTCGGGTGACTCTGAGGACACAGAGAAACCTCCAAGTGGCCTCTAAAAGGATGCAAATGACCAGCTGCCTGCAAGGAATAATAGATCCTTCCATTTCCCACCATCCAGTCAGAGCTGAAGAAGCTTCTTGGGTGAGAAGCGAAACGTCTCCAGGAGAAAAGCAGAGAAAGAAAAAGCACCTTTGCGCGCCGTTCAAAAGCAGCCTTCTTATGGATGTATTTTAAAAGTTCTCTCCTCCCCCAAAATGTCCTGGGTTCAAACTTTGTTTGTGCTGGAGTCCTTTGAAGATTTAAAAAAAAAAGATTTCCAACCTACTGCAGCCTGTCTTTAAACAAGGTTTAAATTCAAAGGGGGCCAAAGTTATCCCCCCCTCCCTCCCTCCCATCTGGCTGTCTGTCTCTCTCTCTGCTCCAGTTTCTAACCACTTTGGAGATGAGAACACTGCCTCTTTGAGGGCGAAGCACAGAGGAGAGGCCTGTGTGAGTCAAACTCTTATTTGCCAGATCCAGGTCTGGAGAAGACCGGAGCTGTGGATGAAGCCTCCACCAATGTTTCCACCTTCCCAGGAAGGGCTTGGCTTGGCTGCGCGGAGTCCAAATGCCAACCCTGTGGATTCTCTCGCCCTGGGAATCCATCCTCCACTGGATTCTTCCCCAGTTTTGAGGGACATTAACTCATAAAACGGTTCCACGCAGGGCGGGTGGCTGGTGGTCATCTCGCAAAGAAGCTGTCTGGGAGAAGACCCAACTGTTTCATCTTACAGAGACATGTCCCCTATTAGATATTACACGGCGGTGTTAAATATATTTCTTGTGGTGCTTTCTTGACTTTTCTCTGAGGAGCCCTTCCTGAACACCATCCTTACGGTACTTTCTGGCTGCAGAGGGCCTCCCATCTGTTCAACTCGCTTCTCTGAGGTGGTTGTGGCCCACCAGTGGCCAGCAGAGCTGGCGGCAGATTCGGACAGTGAGGAGGGTTGGGGAGGAATCTGGGCCAGTCCTGGAGTCCAGGGAAGGCTCTGACGAGGGCTCTGTATCGGAGGCAGAGAGGGGGCCAGGACTGTATGCCAGTTATCAGCTGCCTTCAGAGTCAGACATCAGTGGGGCAGAAGAACAGCTGGAGCCTGTTCCCAGTGTCCGCGTGCTTAGAGTTGCCAGACGAAGGGAACAGCTAAAGAACAGGGGTCGACTTGGGAGTAAGGCCACAGGTAGATGGTGAATGGCCCCTCCCAGAGGAAACAAAAGAGGAGCAAAAGGGGAGTGGAGTTTGCAGGAGACAATGACTTCGCTTCATTGGTTCGTGACTTTCTGAGACTCCTCGCCACGTTTCGCAGATATCAGCCTTGGCACCTCTCCAAGCCAGATAAAGTCTGTGACAGTAAATCCTCCCTTGAAAGACTTTGCTGGATGTGAATGAGCAGAATTCGCAGTGAATTAATAAAAAGGGTTTTTTTGTCGGGACAAGGAGTTGGCTTCAGGCTCTTGGGAAGCCTCGGTCAGAACAGAGGTTGCGTTTTCCAGATGTGGGGTGGAATATTCCCCCAACCAACACCTGTATTGCTCCGAACCCATCTTCCTGTGGCTGGTTGGTTTTCTTCTTTCTTGGGCCCTCCAAGACCATTGCATGTCCACTTGGCCAACTCTTTGACAGTAGGGACCACACTTCGCATCCTTGCTGAACTCCTGGAAGATGATTGAGGCTTTGAAGTTGGACTCTTCTGTGTGAAGACGGGATGGCTGCGGTCTGCGTAGGTTCAATCTTCTTTTTTCCCCTGGCTTTGGATGATCTCTTGAGCCTTGAACAGACCACAATGATCTGGGTTCCCATAACGCAGAAAGGCAACCGAGTTTGAGCCAACTGTGTTGATTTGGTGGTGAACCAGAGGTGGGTTCCTACCAGTTCGCACCAGTTCGGTAGAACCGGTTCGTCAAATCTACCAAACCGGTTAGAAGAGGTTCTACCAGTGGACCCGGAAAGCAGGCCACACCTACAGAAGAGCTTCCAAAAAATTTTGAAACCCACCACTGGCAAGGATCTTGTAACTTGACAGCTTTAAGACTTGCAATGCCAGAGTTTCTGAATAGCTACTTAGACCGACCTAAGTACTAATTCATAATTTCATATCCGGTCACATGGGTGGCAAGCCACTCCCACAAAGGGGGCCACACCCACAGAGTAGGTTCCAACAATTTTTGAAACCCACCACTGTGGTGAACATACCATCTATGTATCCAGATAAGGTTGCCTTCATTGTTTTGATGCTTATTTGGGGGTTAAATTGACATGGACCTCTAGATTTGACATAATAGGTGAGTAAGTAAGTAAGTAAAATCTTTATTACAGTCAAAGACCAGCAATGCACATTAGTTTTTACACCATATCAAAAAATACTAACATTAAAATATAATTCAAAAGTATTGACATTAAAAGTGGATAATAACATGATGGTCCAAAGATTGTTAGAGGTATGTCCAGATAATTGGTGCAAGATGGTACTATACTTCTGTAGCCAATTTTTTTCTTATGGACATTGCAGCAACACAGAACTTCGCCACTGCATACGTGGTAACCGGGTTAGTGTCCCGGAGGAGAAAGCCTAGATAAAAATTGTCTGCCCTCCCTGGCAATCTCTCTAATAAGGGGAGAATATGTGCAGACCTACAAGCTCCGTATAGCTCGCAGTGTAATAGAACATGTGAATTATCTTCCACTTCTCCTTTACCACATATACAAACGCGTTCGGCTATAGGTGTTCTCTTATACCTGCCCTGGAGGAGTACTGAAGGGAGAATGTTAAATCTGGCTCTGAAGAAAGCTATTCTTTGTTTTGGGGTGATCAGGTCATTTAGAGATCTTGCCGATTCCCACACACCCTGTTTGATTCTGTCCTTACTGTGGAGAGGCAACCTATTCAGTTCTTCTTGGAACTCCATGTCCTTCATTCTATTAATTACTACTTGCTTTGATTGCTGGGGATTATAGGTGAGAAGCATAAGTAAGGAATGGACTTATCGAGTTGGATTTTTCTGGGCCAGAAAACGATGCAAAACAGTCTCCCTTCTTGATTAACTCTTAAATCTTTTGCTTATTGTTCTATTTCTAGTGGAAGCGTAGACAAGCTTCCACTTAATATTCCTGTCATAGAGAGTCAAAAGATCAAGATGGGGATTAGCATCCTGTATCCATAGCCCCGTCCCACCCCCTTTTTTTCTTTACATGTGCCGTATCTACAAAACAGCTGTAGTCGTTTCAACAGCACAGTCATGGTTTAACCATCTTGTCTTTCCAACCCAACACAATACAATACAATAGCAGAGTTGGAAGGGACCTTGGAGGTCTTCTAGTCCAACCCCCTGCCTAGGCAGGAACCCCCATACCATTTCAGACAAATGGCTATCCAACATCTTCTTAAAGACTTCTAGTGTTGGATCATTCAGAACTTCTGGAGGCCAGTTGTTCCACTGGTTAATTGTTCTCACTGTCAGGAAATTTCTGCTCAGGTCTAAGTTGCTTCTCTCCTTGATTAGTTTCCACCCATTGCTTCCTGTTCTACCCTCAGGTGCCTTGGAGAATAGCTTGACTCCCTCTTCCTTGGGGCAGCCTCTCAAATATTGGAAGACTGCTCTCCTGTCTCCCCTGGTCCTTCTTTTCATTAAACTATACCAGGAGTCAACAATTTGCAGCTCTGGAGCCGCATGTGGCTCTTTCATCCCCCTGCTGCAGCTCCCTGTCGTCGGTCGGCCCCACAATTGATAGGATTTTCAATTAGGACAGGTAGAGGAAAAAGGATGCCCCGCTAGGAGGAGACTCTCTGGTGGGGGGAACCGGACTTCCGGTTGACAGAGGAAAAAGGATGCTGCGCTAGGAGGAGACTCTATGGTGGGGGAACCGGACTTCCGGTTGACAGAGGAAAAAGGATGCTGCGCTAGGAGGTGACTCTATGGTAGGGGAACCGGACTTCTGGTCAGCTCCAGAATGGAACGGGGGGCTTCTGGTTAGGACCTCTGTGGCTGTTTTAAGGTTCCTGACTCCTGAGCTACACATACCCAGTTCCTGCAACCGTTCGTCAAATGTTTTGGCCTCCAGTCCCCTAATCCTCTTTGTTGCTCTTCTCTGCACTCTTTCTACAGTCTCCGCTTCTTTTCTACATCGTGGCGACCAAAACTGGATGCAGTGTGACTGAATGAATGACCGAATGAGTGAACCCAACCTGTGGGCACCCCGGATTCCTTCCAAACATTGGTGGGACGTTCTCCAGGACGTCACATTCGACGGTGACCCATTCCTCGCAGTCAGTTTCTCCTTTCTCTTCCTCCACAGAGTTTTTCCGGGAACTCCTGGACAACGCCGAGAAATCCTTGAACGACATGTTTGTACGGACTTACGGCCTCCTGTACATGCAGAATTCCGAGGTGTTTAAGGACCTCTTTGTGGAGCTGAAGCGATACTACGCGGGCGGCAGAGTCAACCTGGAGGAGACGCTGAACGAGTTCTGGGCCCGCCTCCTCGAGCGCATGTTCCGCCTGGTCAACCCCCAGTATCACTTCTCGGAGGAGTACCTTGAGTGCGTCAGCAAGTACACCGAGCAGCTGAAGCCCTTCGGCGACGTCCCGCGGAAGCTGAAGCTGCAGGTGACGCGGGCTTTCGTGGCAGCTCGCACTTTTGCCCAAGGCCTGGCCGTGGCCAAGGATGTGGTGGCCAAGGTCTCCGCGGTGAGTGGGGGCTCCTGCTTCAGGGGTGGGCAATAGCAATAGCAGTAGACTTATATACCGCTTCATAGGGCTTTCAGCCCTCTCTAAGCGGTTTACAGAGAGTCAGCATATTGCCCCCAACAATCTGGGTCCTCATTTTACCCACCTCGGAAGGATGGAAGGCTGAGTCAACCCTGAGCTGGTGAGATTTGAACCGCTGAACTGCTGATCTAGCAGTAGCCTGCAGTGCTGCATTTAACCACTGCGCCACCTTGGCTCTGGGCAGCTTGCAGGGCCCCATTTGAGGTTGTGGGAAGTGGGGGGGAATCACCTTTTCGTAAGACTGTGTGTATGTGTGTCCGTGTCCCCCAGACAACAGATCGCATTAATCACCCAAATTTGAAAACAAGTCACAGGGAGAACCCAAGAAGGGAAGATCGCAGCTGCGGTGTGTCTCCAAATTTGGGAAGGACTCCAGATGTGCAGTTGCTATTGTCAACTTGTAGGAAAGCATAAACAATGTCAGAAAGTGTGTGTGATGAAAGAGATGAAAAAGAGGATCCATCTATTGGGGTCATCCACCCCTCCCATGGCTGCTTCCACCGTAGGCCCATCTTCATGGAGAACCTCATGAGACGGTAGAGATCCATGGACGAAGATTCGAAACAAGGCAGTGCGTTTACTTGGCTTTAATAATAGAGCAAATTTCACTTTTTTCCCATCGGTCCAAGTGGACCTTCTGTTTTCCTTCTGTTAATAGAAATAGTCCTTAGACTTATATACCGCTTTTACAGTGCTTTCACAGCCCTCTCTAAGCAGTTTACAGAGTCAGATATTGCCCCCAACAATCCTCATTTTACCCACCTTGGAAGGATGGAAGGCTGAGTCAACCTTGAGCCTGGTGAGATTCGAACTGCCAAATTGCAGGCAGCCGGCAGGCAGCAGAAGTAGCCTGCAGTACTGCACTCTAACCACTGCGCCACCAAGGCTCAGTGGTTAGAGAAAAAAGAGAGAGAGAGAGAGAAAGAGAGACAGTGAGTGAAAAAGAAAGAGAGAGAGAGAAAGAGAATGACAGAGATGCAGAGGGAGAAAGAAAGAGAAAAGGGAAGGAAGAAAGGAAAAAGAAAGGAAGGAAGGAAAGAAAGAAAGAGAAAGGAAGGAAGGAAGGAAGGAAGGAAGGAAGAAAGGTGATGATAATGAAGAAAAACTGAGTGATTTTCTGCTTCTCGGTCTTCTTTGAACAAGGCCCTTGCAAATCTTTTGCCCTTAAGGGCAACTTTAAATTTAAATTAAAGGCACTCTTTAAATTCAGCCTAATTGCTTGCAAGGAGCAGATTAGCGCAGAGACCCCCAACAGACCCTGCTACAAATTTTGGAGGCGGTTTTGCAGTCCATTCCCACCCCACCGCCCTGTTCTCCGTCCATGGGAATTTATGCAAGCTATTTTTTTGGAATCTTCGGGCTGTGAGAACTTTTCCTTCGACGTATTCTCTCATTTCCCCCTTGTCAATAGCAAAAAAACCAGCGTGGGGGATTGCAATATTATTGAACCCTGACAGGCATTTCAAATCAACAGGTTTAAATTGCCGGGCAACGCCGGAGATTTCCTGCAAAACCTTGGGGCAATCTTATTATATATATATATATATATATATGTATACATATTTAGAAGAAAAAGAAGAAAGGGGGAGATATGTGTAAGCCAGACCCCGCAGTGAGTCATGCAAGAGAGAAACCTGATATTTTGCAACTCATAGACTAGAGAAATTTCTGGGTAATGAAGACCATATGGCTAAATGTCATTCAAATTATGCTGGAGCCAAAAAGAAGGAAAAAGGGAGGGGGGGGGGAGATTTTTTTTTTGGCATGAATAGATTCTGGCAGCAGCTTGGGCCCACGCCCCAATTAAGTCATTAATCAGGGGTTGTTTTGAAAAGGGTCAAAAGTGGTTACTAATAAGCAGGTAAGGGACGCGGTGGCTCGGTGGCTAAGACGCTGATCTTGTCGATCAGAAGTTCGGCAGTTCGGCGGTTCGAATCCCGAGCGCCGCGAAACGGAGTGAGCTCCCGTGACTTGTCCCAGCTTCTGCCAACCTAGCAGTTCGAAAGCACGTTAAAAAAGGCAAGTAGAAAAATAGGAACCACCTTTGGTGGGAAGGAAACGGCGTTCCGTGCGCCTTCGGCATTGAGTCATGCCGGCTACATGATCACGGAGACGTCTTCGTACAGCGCTGGCTCTTCGGCTTTGAAACGGAGATGAGCACTGCCCCCTAGAGTCGGGAACGAATAGACATATGTCCAAGGGGTATCTTTACCTTTACCTAATAAGCCAGGTGCATTTGTTGGCATGGTCGCGGTCTCAAAAGGGCTACCTAATGCCATAAGGTCCCAATCGCTGCCTGAGATCAGAGGTCAACTGGAAAGATTTCTCCCAAAATGTTGGCCAATCCAATTTACTTTCATGAAGTTGCCCAATCTGGTGGGCTGGTCACCTCCAGATTCTTCTGCGCTTTCTGGTTGGGATGGGATCACCTACAGTAAGTCCAACCTCGGTGACTTTTTACCAAGTCACCATAGGACTTCCAACTCCCAGAATTTTTGGCCGGGGGAGTTCTGGGAATTGAAACCCACAGGCCTTGAAAGTCAACAATTTGGGAAACCCCCTGCTCTAAATTAAAGAAAGAAAGAAAGAAAAAGCCTTCGGAATTGGATGACCGGCTGGGGAATTCTGGGCGCTGAAGTTCACAAGTTTTAAAGTCACCAAGGTTCACCCTGATTAAATCGGGATTAAATAAGAGAGAGGAAAAAAGATGTTAGGAAGGAAAACGGTCTGGATTTTCAGCCAAATCTTGTAATCCCTGCCTCTTTCTGTACAAAGTGAAGCTCGGCGGGGAAAATCTACTGTGGGAAAATGGGACAGGTAAAATATGGCTTCTGGGTGTGACACTGTTGTCATGTTGCAGAACAGAGTTCTGGGCTTTTAAGTGGTGGGATTCACCTTTGATGCTAACCTCTTCCGAATCTGCTTCTGGTTCCACTTTGTGACCTCTTGCGTCGTGTTCTGTGTGATGTTTCTCGCCCTCACCATCGTGGGAGAAATTTAACAGATTTCACAGTTCACAGATTCCTTGCCCTTCTGCCTATAATTTCGAAAAAAATTAAAAACGGGAACTCTCCGTGCTCATCTGCCTACGCACGGCACACATGTGGTGAAGTGGATTAAAATAACCTGCAAAGTGTATTGTTGGTATCTCGTTCTGTTGCACGATTGGAAAGAAGGAGCCGACCGACAACAGGGAGCTGCAGCAGGGGGATGAAAGAGCCACACGCGGCTCCAGAGCTGCAAATTGTTGACCCCTGGTATAGTTTAATGAAAAGAAGGACCAGGGGAGACATGATAGCAGTGTTCCGATATCTCAGGGGCTGCCCCAAAGAAGAGGGAGTCAAGCTATTCTCCAAGGCACCTGAGGGCAGGACAAGAAGCAATGGGTGGAAACTAATCAAGGAGAGAAGCATCTTAGAACTGAGGATAAATTTCCTGACAGTTAGAAAAATTAATCAGTGGAAACAACTTGCCTCCAGAAGTTGTGAATGCCCCAACACTGGAAGTCTTTAAGAAGATGTTGGATAGCCATTTGTCTGAAACTGTATAGGGTTTCCTGCCTAGGCAGGGGGTTGGACTAGAAGACCTCCAAGGTCCCTTCCAACTCTCCTATTCTATTCTACAAGATTTGTGGCTCTCCTGAAGTCTGAAAGAATAGTTGCAACAACTGGGTATGTCTAATTTAATGAAAAGAAGAACTAGGGGAGACATGATAGCAGTGTTCCAATATCTCAGGGGCTGCCCCAAAGAGGAGGGAGTCAAGCTAATTCTCCAAGGCACCAGAGGGTAGAACAAGAAGCAATGGGTGGAAACTAATCAAGGAGAGAAGCAACCTAGAAATAAGGATAAATTTCCTGACAGCTAGAACAATTAATCAGTGGAATAATTTTCCTCCAGAAGTTGTGAATGCCCCAACACTGAAAGTCTTTAAAGAAGATGTTGGAGAACCATTTGTCTGAAGTGGTGTAGGGTTTCCTGCCTAAGCAGGGGGTTGGATTAGAAGACCTCCAAGGTCCCTTCCAACTCTGCCATTGTATTGTATTGTATTGAAATAATTGTAGAGTCCTTCACGTGTCCCCGGGGGTCCCATCCACCTGCAGCAGAAGAAGGTGTGAGATGTTGACAACTGATGTGGAGATAGGCGGATGGGTTGTTGGGTGTTCAAATACGAAAGTTTGGTCTCCAGATTTTGAAGTCGGAATGGGGTGAGGTGGGGAGGGGGGACGGCATCTCAATTTAAGTTGTTGATAAAAGGACCATGGTTGGCTTCCCAAGGGAAGCTCTCCTTCCGTCAGCCAGGAAGAACCATCTGTTCATCTAATGTCTCCTCCTCCTTCCCCATCTGTTTTTTAAGGTGGGCATTGGAGGTGGGCAGAAAAATGAACCAAGGTAGTTTGGATACACCACCTCCATAAGTCTCAGCAGCTCCAGGGGCCACGGATAGCTGTGGAAGGTGTCCCACCTGTCTTAACTTCCAGCTGTGGCCTTCTTGGTGTCTTCTCCTTTTCGTTCCCCATCTGTGTTTTTTTTAAGGTGGTCATTGGAGGTGGGCAGAATTGGGGCACAAACTGGACCCAGGGTGGTTTGGCTACAGCAAGTCCAGGAGTCCTGGAAGGCCTCCATACCTACCTTTACTCTTAGTTATGGCCTTGTAGGTGGAGATGACAATGTCCTCATGGCCGTAGACCAGGGATGGAGAACCTTTTTGGCACCGAGCGCCGAAAAGGTTGAGTGGAAACGTCACATTTGGAAACGGTTGAGTGGAAACGTCACATTTTGTGACGTGGAAACGTCACAAAAATTTGGCTAACGTTCCATCAATCAGGCTGGGGGGGCAAAACTTATCCCCCTCAGATAGGGTCCGCAACTTGGGAGTCCTCCTGGATCCACAGCTGAGTTTTGACCACCACTTGTCGGCTGTGACCAGGGGGGCATTTGCCCAGGTTCGCCTGGTGCGCCAGTTGCGGCCCTACCTGAACCGGGAGGCTCTCACAACAGTCACCCGAGCCCTTGTGATCTCTAGGCTGGAATACTGCAATGTGCTCTACATGGGGCTGCCCTTGAAGAGCATCCGGCGACTTCAGCTAGTCCAGAACGCGGCCGCGCGAGTGATCATGGGCGCACCACGGTTCGCCCATATAACACCAATCCTCCGTGAGCTGCGCTGGCTACCTGTTGATCGTCGGGTGCACTTCAAGGTCTTACTTACCACCTATAAAGCGCTCCATGGTAGTGGATCTGACTATTTGAGAGACCGCCTTCTGCCAATCACCTCCCTGCGTCCGATCAGATCGCACAGAGTAGGCCTCCTCCGAATTCCATCCGCCAGTCAGTGCCGACTGGCGACTACGCGGAGGAGAGCCTTCTCAGTTGCTGCTCCGACATTATGGAACAACCTCCCCGTGGAGATCCGTACCCTCACCACAGTCCAGGCCTTCCGCACAGCCCTCAAGAACTGGCTATCCCGTCAGGCCTGGGGATAGGATTATTCTCACCCCGCCCGAATGTTGAGTGAATGTTGTGTTTTATGATTAATTTTCTTTTAATCACTATTCCTTTCTTTTAAGTCCTGTCTTGCACCCCCTCCCTTCACTGTTGTAAGCCGCCCTGAGTCCCCTCAGGGAAAAGGGCGGCATATAAATTTCCAATAAAAAAAAAAAAAAAAAAAAAAAAAATGTGCTTGCTCATCACAGCTGTGCTCTGGAAAAGCACGGGCAAAGGGATTGTGCTCCGGATTTCCAGGTCCTGGCCCGCATGGGCACCCGTCAATCAGCACGCTGGTTTCCGGCACTGCCGCGAAGGGCAGCTGATCGCCGCATGTGCGTGCTCGCCAGAAACCCGGGAAACAAAACGGGCAAGGTCGCGCGTGCCGGGTGGCGTGACTTTGCGTGCCACACAGCCTTAGAGCCATTTCTTAAGTGACGGCCAGCGCCGATAACGTGGTGTCTCTTCCTCTCTCTCCCCTTCTCCTCAAAGGTCAACCCCACGCCCCAAGGGGTTCACGCCCTGACCAAGATGATGTACTGCCCGTTCTGCCGTGGCTTCGTGGCCGTCAAGCCCTGTTACAACTACTGTTTCAACGTCATGCGCGGATGCCTGGCCAACCAGGGGGAGCTGGAGAACGAGTGGAACAACTTCATAGGTGAGCAGGGCTGGGTTGGCCCCTCCCTCCCTCCCTCCCTCTTTTTAAATGATGGAACAAAAGGGGCCTTTGAGGAGAGCACAAAGGTGGCCATTCAGAGTTGGAGATGGTTGGCATTCGCTTTTGCCCACTGCTAAAAAAAAAACCCTCAGTTTCTCATGCAGGGAAAGGTTGGTGGAGAAGACCCAGGGGAAAATGGAATAGAAGGTGTGGGGGGGATTGTGGGGTGGGGTTCTTCAGTTTTCTCGCCCCAAAAGGCACTTTGTGTCCCCCCCTCCCCCATGGAGAAGACCCTGAAAAGGGGGAGCTAGGAAGCCACTGTGGAGTGAAGGGGCTTTTGGTTCCAATGTAGATATCCTTTGAGGGCAAGGATCAGTAAGGGGTGTGGAAGGATGAGAGTAGTAATTCTTCTGAAGGAGAAGAAGGGGTCCGTGTGCATGTGTGAGACCCTTCCTCCCTTCTCTCCTTCCTCCTTTCCTTCCTCCTTCACTTTGGCTTCGTTGTCTCTCCCTCCCTCTCTTTCTCTCACCTTCCTTTCTTCTTTCTGTCTTTTTCCTTCTCGTTCTTCCATCTTCCTTCTTTCCTCCCTTCCCCCTGTTCTTCCTTCCTTCTCTCCTTTCCTTCCTTCCTTCCTTCCCTCCTTTCCTTTCCTTTCTCTTTGTTGTCCCTCCCTCCCTTCTCCCTTTCTCTCACCTTCCTTCCCACTTTCTGTCTTTCCTTCCTTCCCTCCTCTCCTTCTTTCTTTCCTTCCTTCCTTCCCTTCCCTTCCTCGTTGTTGTCCCTTCCTCCCTTCTCCCCTATCCTCACCTTCCTTCCGCTTTCTGTCTTTTTCCTTCCTTTCCATTCTTCCATCTTTCTTTTTCCCCTTCCTTCCTTCTCTCCTTTCCTTCCTTCCTTCCTTCCTTCCTTCCCTCCTTTCCTTTCCTTTCCTTTCTCTTTGTTGTCCCTCCCTCCCTTCTCCCTTTCTCTCACCTTCCTTCTCACTTTCTGTCTTTCCTTCCTTCCCTCCTCTCCTTCTTTCTTTCCTTCCTT
Source organism: Thamnophis sirtalis (assembly GCF_051295495.1). NCBI lineage: Eukaryota > Metazoa > Chordata > Lepidosauria > Squamata > Natricidae > Thamnophis > Thamnophis sirtalis. Next base: position 55,411,237 of record NW_028261393.1, on the reverse strand, counting down.
CCTTCCCTTCCTCTTTGTTGTCCCTTCCTCCCTTCTCCCCTTCCCTCACCTTCCTTCAGCTTTCTGTCTTTTTCCTTCCTTTCCATTCTTCCACCTTTCTTTTTAGCCTTCCTTCCTTCTCTCCTTTCTTCTTCCTTCCTTCCTTCCTTCCTTCCTTCCTTCCTTCCTTCCTTCCTTCCTTCCTTCCTTCCTTCCTTCCTTCCTTCCTTCCTTCCTTCCTTCCTTCCTTCCTTCCCCTTCATTTCTGGACCCCTTGAGTCCTGGCTTTGCACCAGGACATTGTATGTTGATGTGTCAATGGCTGGCCGGCCTTCTGAAGGACTTCTGAAGCAATTGACCCCTTGGCACTTCAGTGGCCAAGACGGAAGGACTTTCGTTCTTGTGGTCTCCTAATTTCATAAGTTTCCTTTTGGAAACCTCTCTCAGCTCACCTTCTTTGAGGAGAACCATTCTTCCCGGTAGCTAGGAGACCCGTGTCCTCCTTTCTCTCCTCAACATCTGATTCGGCCAAAGTTCTGGAGCGCCTCTTAGCCCGAGGGTCTTTTTCCCCCCGCAATTCTTTGACTCCTGCCTCTGGAAACAGGAAGACCTGAAGCCCACTTTGAGTAAACAGTGCAGGGAAGGCAGATGGTCTTATTTATTTTAGATAATTTGTTCTGATTGCAGCATTTCGGAGAAGGGCGCAATTTGAAGAGGCTGGAATCTCCCCCCGGGGAGGCTTGGCTGGAGGGGCGGGCGGATGGAACGAGAGGCGAAAGAGACGGATGAGAAGGGCTGGGGCGGGGAAGCCGAGAGAACGGTGGGGCCCAGACTTTTCAACCTGGGCTACGAGACGCTGCGCTGTCTTCCTAACACGCTCCCTTCCTATAGATTCATAAACCCTTTTCGGGGTTCCACCACAAAACCGCGGACGACAGAATCGCGCTCGACGAAAGCGCGTACGTGACGTCATCACAGCGCGACGAAAACATTGCGCTGTGATCGATAAATGTAAAAATAAAGCGAAAACCTTACCCTAACCCCCCCCAAACCTAACCCTAAATCTAACCCTAAACCTAACCCTTAACCTAACGCTAAACCTAACGCTAACCCTTAACCTAACGCTAAACGTAACCCTAACGCTCTAAACCTAACCCTTAACCTAACCCTAACCCTTACCTTTATGTGAATTGGCTTGCTTTAATTTTATTTTTATTTCAATTTTTAATTTTTTTCGTCGCGCTGTGATGACGTCAAATGCGCGCTTTCGTCGAGCGCGCTTTTGTGGACCGCGGTTTTGACGGGTCACGCTTTTCGGCAGCCCAAGCTGGAGGGCTGTTAATCACAATTAATAATCACTGGTAAAGCTGATGCTTGTTTTTCTGCTCTAAAAGTGTGAGCTCATGGAGAAGGGCAGCAGACCAACCAGATGTGTCATATTCTCACAACAGCCGTCAAACAGAGTTTAGCCGATGTCCGATGTCTCAATGCCCAAGGGCTGGTCAGGGCAGAGGGATTCATATTTTGTGGTGGTGGTGGTGGTGGGGAATTGAGTGGTTGCCCCTTTGCTGGGCTCAAGGTCAACCCTGGGTGAGAAAAACCAGATGGGTTTCCTCTAGAGCAAAGGGTCACCAACCTTCAACACTCAAGGTGCCATTTGGATCCGTTTCCCACAAAAAAATGTAAATTGTAAATTTAATGAATTTATATCATAAAAAAGACCGGAAGCCTCAAAACCTACCAAGGGTCGAAAAGCTCAATAAATCGCCTGCCGGCGGGTGTCACACATTAACATTTGTGACAGATACTTTGAGCAACGGAGCCGCAGCAGAGGGCTGAAAGAGCCGCATGTGGCTCCAGAGCCACAGATTGCCAACCTCCTGCTCCAGAGACTCCCCAACTGTAGGCCTTACTGGGAAGTCACAATATTCCAGAAGGAGACCACTGGGAACTATTTTGTCTTGCCATTCTCAAGAACCCAGTTTAATGGGGCTGTTCAGGGCAGGGGGGGGGGGACCGGAGAGAAACTGGTCTGGTGATGAAAGAAGAGAAGGGGAATGGTTTCAAATTTTAAGTGGGTTTGGAGGGACAGAAAACTCTTGTTAACTGTGGCTTATAATAATGGGACTGTTTATCAATCGGGCACGGATTCGGTGGACTGTGGAAGGAGCTGAGAAGGATGGGTTGGGAGGGAGACAGCAAGTAGTTTTGTTCTGGACAAATTTTGGGGCCTTCTCCAGATCCTCTTGAAGGCATCAGTTGGGGTGACATACGTTGGTCTGCTTATCTCCTGGAATTCCAGGTTTTTAAAAAAGATTTTGAGCCCCGCGTGAGCTCTAATCAACTGCCTCTGCTTGTCTCTGGTTTTCGTTGTCTAGATTCAATGCTACTGTTGGCCGAGAGGTTGGAAGGTCCCTTCAACATTGAGTCTGTCATGGATCCAATCGATGTGAAGATTTCAGACGCCATCATGAATATGCAAGAAAACAGCTTACAGGTGTCTCAAAAGGTAAGCGGAGGGGGGGGTCTGTTTAGGAAGGGAGGGGGAGCAAGAAGAAAGAAGGGGAATGGTTGACCTAGAACAGGCAACCTTAAACACTCAAAGAGCCACAAAGGTCCTAACTGGAATCCCCTCATTCAATCCGGTTCCCCCACCATCGAGTCTCCTCCTAGTTCGCCATCCTTTTTCCTCTACCTATCCTAACCGAAAGCCCTATTAATTGTGGAGCTGACCGGAAAACTCACCCCTTGCCATAGAGTCTCCTCCTGGCACATCCAGCTCCCCCCCCCAAAAAAAACCCCAGAAGCTCCTCTCAAAATTGTGATGCCGACTGGCGACAGGGAGCCGCAGCAGAGGTATGAAAGAGCCACATGCAGCTCCAGAGCCGCAGGAGACTTGACTCCTGGCCTAGAAGGAGTACTTCAGGAAAACATTTCCAGCGCAGGAGGAATCTCTGGCGGCTTCACCCTTTTGTCGTCTGTTGGATGTTTTGTGAGAAAGTCTTCATCCTTACAAAAGTTTCTAACTACTTAGCGCTCCAAAACAGAAAAACCTCTTGGTTTGAATCTCTTGGCCAACTAATTGGGGCCATGATATGTAAATATTGAATATAAAAAACTTGGCCAGTCACCATAGATGACCAAGAATTCATCGTAGGCAAAGAAGGGAGTTATCTCCAGCAATCTTACCAGGGTGTTCAAGGATTATGTCCATCACCTCCTGAAGGTCATTAAGGTTACAGGAGGACGGACCTCCAGCCTGCTGCTACAAGGTGCTCCATGAAATCCCTGGGTGGGGAGAACCAGTTTGTAGAGAAAGTTCACGAAAGGTTTGATGCCCCTCACGTGTCTTCATTGGCCTAGGTTTTTCAAGGCTGCGGGCAACCCAAGATGGTGGCACAAACCCGACAATCTCGCTCAGCATCAGACAGCGGCTTCAGCGCCCGCTTTAGGCCTTACAACCCAGAGGAACGTCCCACAACGGCCGCGGGAACGAGTTTGGATCGGCTGGTGAGTACAGAGCCCTGGCTAATGGCCGTTATCGTGACCCGTCAAAACGGCGTTCCACAAAAGCACGGTTGACGAAAGCGCGTATGTGACGTCATCACAGTGAGACGAAAAAGATCGAAAAATTGAAATAAAAATTAAATTACAGCAAGCCGATTCACATAAAGATAAGGGTTAGGTTTAGGGTTAGGGTTAGGTTTAGAGCGTTAGCGTTACGTTTAGCGTTAGGTTAAGGGTTAGCGTTAGGTTTTTCGTTAGGTTAAGGGTTAGGTTTAGGGTTAGGTTAAGGGTTAGGTTTAGGGTTAGGTTTAGGGTTAGGTTTGGGGGGGTTAGGGTAAGGTTTTTGCTTTATTTTTACATTTTTCGATCTTTTTTGTCGCGCTGTGATGACGTCACATACGCGCTTTCGTCGACCGCGCTTTTGTCTACCGCGGTTTTGTGGTGGAACCGGCCGTTATTGGCTCGGAAGGGCCGCAATAGCCCAATTGAACCCCAGTGGTCAAGTTTTTGGGGGGAGCAACATGTCACAGCTCTGCATTGACCTCCCAAAGATAGGTCCCCCTTCCCCCAATTATGAAGATCGTTAAAGTAGATGGATCTTGGCTTTGCTCTGTTTCAGATTGGGCGGTGGTGGTGGTGGTCCGAAGATTAACCAGGTCAGCTGGGCAGTTTTAAGAGTTGATGCCCATTTGCCTGCAAGGTAACCTTCCCCAGTAGGGGAAGGTCAATTGGTCAATTGATGGATGAGATGCCGGTTCCACCACAAAACCGCGGACGACAAAATCACGCTCGACGAAAGCGCGTACGTGACGTCATCACAGCGCGACGAAAACATCGCGCTGTGATCGATAAATGTAAAAATAAAGCGAAAACCTTACCCTAACCCCCCCCAAACCTAACCCTAAACCTAAACCTAACCCTTAACCTAACCCTAAATCTAACCCTAAACCTAACCCTTAACCTAACGCTAAACCTAACGCTAACCCTTAACCTAACACTAAACGTAACCCTAACGCTCTAAACCTAACCCTAACCCTTAACCTAACCCTAACCCTAAACATAAACCTAACCCTTACCTTTATGTGAACCGGCTTGCTTTAATTTTATTTTTATTTCAATTTTTAATTTTTTTCGTCGCGCTGTGATGACGTCAAATGCGCGCTTTCGTCGAGCGCGCTTTTGTGGACCGCGGTTTTGACGGGTCACGGAGATGCCGCCCATCTCACGAAAACAAAATGCAGTAGTAAAATAGTAATTACAGTTAAAAAACATCGTGAAACCGCAAGAAAAAAATGTAGCTTTTGAGCCAGTGTTAAAATGACTAAACTTAAGGGGTTTAAAACCCCTCTTGGCCTCCAAGGCTGGATTTAAGTCCTTTATCAAAGGCCAGTTGGGTTGAGACCGATCTAACCAAGATATGGCATTCCACAGAGAGCCAGATGCTACCACTCCAAAGGCTGGCTGAGGAATTCTGGGAGTTGAAGTCCATCTATCCTATGTCTATGGGGATTCTCAGTCATCCAGGACATGGTTATCCCAAAGGTGATTTTTTTTCAAGAGGCAACAAGGCTTTCTGGTTTTTCTTTGAAGATGCTTCGCTTGTCATCTGAGAAGCTTCTTCAGCTCTTGACTGGCACCACTCAGGTGACCCCCGAGGACCACTGGTGGGTTTCAAAATTTTTTGGAACCTCTTCTGTAGGTGTGGCCTACTTTCCGGGTCCACTGGTGGAACCTCTTCTAATCGGTTCGGTAGATTTGATGAACCGGTTCTACTGAACCAGTGCAAACCGGTAGGAACCCACCTCTGCCGAGCACACATTTAAACCTCCAATCGGCCTCAAGTACCCTCTAAAAGGATGCAAATGACCAGTTGTCTGCAAGGAGCATAAATCCTTCCCTTCCCCACCATCCAGTCAGGGGTGAAGAAGCGTCTTGGATGAGAAGTGTCTTCCAAAAAAGCCCACTTGCCTCTTGAAAAAGCACCTTTGGGAGATCTGCCCGTCAGAAAAAGGCTAAAGTTGAGAAACTCTGCTCTGGAGGGTTCCACCACAAAACCGCGTTCGACTAAAGCGCGCTCAACGAAACTGCGTAGCTGACGTCATCACAGCGCGACAACAGCGTGGAGAAAAAAGCACGCTGTAAACGCTAAAGCTAAAATTAACCCCTAAACCTAAACCTAACCCCCCCTAAACCTTATCCTAAACCTAACCCTAACCCTAACCCTAAACCTAACCCTTAACCTAATCCTAACCCTTAACCTAACCCTAACCCTTAACCTAACCCTAAACCTAACCCTTAACCTAACGCTAAACCTAATCCTAACCCTAAACCTAACCCTAAACCTCACCCTAACCCTTAACCTAACCCTAACCCTTAACCTAACCCTAACCCTAAACCTAACCCTTAACCTAACGCTAAACCTAATCCTAACCCTTAACCTAAACCTAACCCTAACCCTTAACCTAACCCTAACCCTTAACCTAACCCTAACCCTTAACCTAACCCTAAACCTAACCCTTAACCTAACCCTTAACCTAATCCTAACCCTTAACCTAAACCTAACCCTAACCCTTAACCTAACCCTAACCCTTAACCTAACCCTAAACCTAACCCTTAACCTAACGCTAAACCTAACCCTAACCCTAAACCTAACCCTAACCCTAAACCTAACCCTTACCTTAACTTGAATCGGCTTGCTTTCAAAGCGCTATTTAAAGCGCCCTCTTTTGTCCGCGGTCGCTGTTGTCGCCCTGCTGATGACGTCAGTGACGCGGTTTAATCGGGCGCGCTTTAGTGGAGCACGGTTTTGTCGTGCCACGGCTCTGGAGAACCTCAACTAGCTAACCAACAGAGAGCCCGGCCGATAAGATAAGGCAACATCTGATAACGAAGGGGGAAGGTGGCATGGCGTAAGGGGACCCCTTTTGAGCTGGATTTCCTCTCGTTCAACCCAAGGTGACCGACGTGAAGGAGAAACTGAAGCAAGCGAAGAAGTTTTGGTCTTCCCTTCCCGGCAGCATCTGCAGCAACGAGAAGATGGCCGCCGGCAACGTTCACGAAGAAGAATGCTGGAACGGAAAGAACAAGAGCAGGTGAAAAGGAGCCTTTGATGCTCAGGCTTTGCAGGTGGCTCGTTTGATGCGCCGCGTAGAGGCAAGAAGCGTTGAAAAGCATGGTTGGTCGATGAGTCGCCATGGCAGAATCCACCGGCAGGGCTTGGTGTTTAGAGGGAGGGTGCTTTTAGCATCCTACTGCGGTTTTGTCATCCATGTTTCCTGGTTTAATGTTCCTTGTGAACCGGGTGTGATTATAGCAATAGCAATAGCAGTAGACTTATATACCGCTTCATAGGGCTTTCAGCCCTTCTCTAAGCGGTTTACAGAGAGTCAGCATATTGCCCCAACAATCTGGGTCCTCATTTTACCCACCTCGGAAGGATGGAAGGCTGAGTCAACCCTGAGCCGGTGAGATTTGAACTGCTGATCTAGCAGTAGCCTGCAGTGCTGCATTTAACCACGGCTTAGTTCCTTCACTGATCATGCATTCCTGGCTAATCGTGGCTTGTTCCATTGAGAAATCTCCGCTGTCGGATTTGCACACAGGCTGAAAATGTTGTTGGTAGACCAGAAAATCTGGAGAGACAGGAGACCATTGAAGCTTAACAAATCACCCTTAGCAATAGTAGTTAGACTTATATACCGCTTCATAGGGCTTTCAGCCCTCTCTAAGCGGTTTACAGAGTCAGCATATCGCCCCCACAATCTGGGTCCTTATTTTACCCACCTCGGAAGGATGGAAGGCTGAGTCAACCTTGAGCCGGTGAGACTTGAACCGCTGAACTGCAGATAACAGTCAGTTGAAGTGGCCTGCAGTACTGCACCCTAACCACTGCGCCACCTCAGCTCTTTGGGAACCTGAGAGCTCCGAAGGGGGAAGAGGGAATGGAGATGGCACAGAGAGACAGAGATGGAGGCTGGGCCATCCGTCAGCCCTCAGGTGGAGAGTCAACAGCCCCCAGGTCTGGAGGTGGCTGATGAAGAAGAGGAGGAACAGCTGGGTCCAGGGATTGACGTGTGGAGGTTCAGAAGGCAGAGGAGAGGAGAGCAGTGGAAATCTATGGGCCGGTCCTCGGGACGGAAGAGCCACTGCTGCTAGCGAAGCCCCACCCTAGCTCTGGGGATCAAAAGCAGGGGGCGGAGATGAATAGATGGGGCCGGCAACTATCCATCTCCCTGCCGGATGGACTTCTTAGCTTGCGTTTAGAGAGAAGCTTTTGCCGGGGCTGCTAATAAAGGAATCATCGAGGTAACTACAGAGGGCTTGTTGCGTTTGGGGAGCTGGGTCAGAACAATATGGTTCACCGACAAATGCGCGCCGACAAAAGCGTGCCATCAGCAAACAACATAGTGGGACGCGAAAACAACGTTAACAACCCTAACCTAAAAACCCTAATCGCACTTTTGTGGGCGCGGTTTTGTCAGCGCACTTTAGCGGGCACGCTTTCGACGTCGCGGTTTTGTCACCGCGCATTTGTCAGCCGCGCATTTGTCGGGTCACGGAACGATATTACTTTGGTTTTTATTTATTTTTTTAACCGTGGTTCTTTTTTTTTTTTTTTGCTGGTCTGATAAATAAACTTTAATTGGCTAGATGCCAACAAACTAAATCACAAATTACAGATTACAAAGAACAAATCAAACTATAACATTGCTTGGTCTTCTTTTTTTTTTAAATTTCATCATTCCTCAATCAGTAAGACATCGAAGTACAATTTCTTGTGTATCAAAATAATTCTAGTTTACCACCAAATTCTTGTCTAGCCTAATATATACCCCTCCCTCCCTCCCCCCTCCCCCCAACCCCCCTCCACCTCCCCCCCCCCCCCCCCCGACTTCCCAGAACCCGTACACGGTATGGATTTTTAACAAACACAGTCTAAAATCTATTGAGAAAAAAAGAAATAAAGAAATTAATGACATCTCTACATTGACCTTAGCTTCTTCTTACTGAACTAACTTTAAACAATTTAAGTCATTTCTGATCTTAAGCAAAGGCTAACTGGAGTTTCTTGGTCCCGTGTTTATTTTGTATATAGTCAATCCATTTTTTTCCAGTCTCGTTTCTATCTCTCATTTGAGTGATCTTTAAGATATGCCGATATTTTAGCCATCTCGGCTAAGTTTGTGACTTTCAATGTCCATTCTTGGATTGTAGGCAAGTCTTCCTTCTTCCAGTATTGCGCCACCAACAGTCTTGCTGCCGTTATTAGATGCAGAATCAAGTTAGTCTCTACCGCTGTAAAGTCAATACTTATACCTAGTAAGAATAGCTGAGGAGTGGTTCTTAATGACTTGGTCACGCTGCTCCCTAATGAGGGGACGGATGGATAAAACGAAAGGCCACCACGTATATGGAGGGGTTACCTCCACCTGACCTGAAGCGCCAACTTTTTCCCCCCCCAGGTACCTCTTCGCCGTGATGCCGAACGGCTTAGCCAACCAGGCAAACAACCCCGAGGTGGAAGTGGACACTTCGAAGCCGGACATCATGATCCGCCGTCAAATCATGTCCCTCCGCGTCATGATCAGCAAGCTGAAGAACGCCTACAATGGCAACGACGTGGACTTCATAGATATCAGTAAGTGGATCTTGAGGGAGGCGCTAAGTGAAAGCTCAAAGCCTGTTGGGTGCCCCAGGAGGACGTTTTCCTACCGAATTGGCCTCTGGGCGTAGGTCGTTAAGCGAGGACCCATCCAAACTGCCATAAAAATGCAACTGCCCATCGTCTTTTCAGATTAGGTATTTTTATTTTTGCGTGGATGGTTTGATTCCTGGGTGTCATACAGTGCAATACGAACAAACATAACAGTATTATTCCTAATAATTACATTTCATCTCCATTTTTAGTTTTACTAACTTAGTTCTGTGTTTCTCAGCCTTGGCCACTTGAAGAGTTGGCGGAATTCAACTCCCAGAAATCCCCAGCTGTGATGGCTGGGGGATTCTGGGAGTTGAAGTCCACCCCTCCTCAAGCGGCTGGGGAATTCTGGGAGTTGAAGTCCACACGTCCTCAAGAGGCTGGGGAATTCTGGGAGTTGAAGTCCACCCCTCCTCAAGCGGCTGGGGAATTCTGGGAGTTGAGGTCCACCCCTCCTCAAGAGGCGTGGGGATTCTGGGAGTTGAAGTCCACCCCTCCTCAAGCGGCTGGGGAATTCTGGGAGTTGAAGTCCACCCCTCCTCAAGCGGCTGGGGAATTCTGGGAGTTGAAGTCCACCCCTCTTCAAGAGACTGGGGAATTCTGGGAGTTGAAGTCCACCCCTCTTCAAGGGGCTGGGGGATTCTGGGAGTTGAAGTCCACCCCTCCTCAAGCGGCTGGGGAATTCTGGGAGTTGAAGTCCACCCCTCTTCAAGAGGCTGGGGAATTCTGGGAGTTGAAGTCCACCCCCCTTCAAGAGGCTTGGGAATTCTGGGAGTGGAAGTCCACCCCTCTTCAAGAGGCTGGGGAATTCTGGGAGTTGAAGTCCACCCCTCCTCAAGCGGCTGAGGAATTCTGGGAGTTGAAATCCACCCCTCCTCAAGAGGCTGAGGAATTCTGGGAGTTGAAGTCCACCCCCCTTCAAGAGGCTGGGGAATTCTGGGAGTTGAAGTCCACCCCTCTTCAAGAGGCTGGGGAATTCTGGGAGTTGAAGTCCACCCCTCTTCAAGCGGCTGGGGAATTCTGGGAGTTGAAGTCCACCCCTCCTCAAGAGGCTGGGGAATTCTGGGAGTTGAAGTCCACCCCTCCTCAAGAGGCTGGGGGATTCTGGGAGTTGAAGTCCACCTCTCCTCAAGAGGCTGAGGGATTCTGGGAGTTGAAGTCCACCCTTCTTCAACGTTGAGAAACACTGGATTAGCTTATAACCCGTGTCTGAATTCACAAGCAGAGGCAGGAAGAGAAATCTCAAGACGCTTGGCTGAATCTTAAAAAGTGGATCATTATTAATTATTTTTTTTGTTCCTTCCCCCCACCCCCCAGGTGACGAAAGCAGCGGAGAAGGCAGCGGGAGCGGGTGCGAATTTCAACAGTGCTCTCCTGAGCTGGTGCTGAACGCCACCGAAGTCACACAGAACGTCAACAAAATCGATCAAAAAATGACTGATTTGGCCGTCCGCTTCGGCCCGTCGGAAGCCGTTCTTCTCTTAAGCCTCTTTTTCTTCCTCCTGGCTCAAAGACAATGGAGATAACTAAGCCTGCTCCTCCTTTTTATTATTATTATTATTATTTTTTTAAAAACCGTTGGAGAGGGAGGGAAAAAAAAGAACTTTTTTTTAAAAAACGAAAAATAAAAATGCCGAGGGGGGCCTGGATTTCACGTTTATACCACCGAGAGACATTTTGGGGAAGGTTTCAGAAAGTTCCTTTGTAAGTTAAACGGAAAAACACCATGTACAGGTTTAAAAAAAAAACTCTTGTTGCCACTGGTTTAAAATTTTTTTCCCCCTTCCCTGCCCTCTTTTCACTTTTCGGAAAGAGGGAGACGGGTTGAAATCACAAAAACCGTTTGGGCCAGTTAATCTCATCTGTTGACCGAGAAACCACAATAAATGTGGGACGTCGAGTGTGTGTGTGTATATACAGGCCTGTCATTAGCCCTGGTGTGTCTCGTTGCTTTTTTATTTTTTATTTTTTATTTTTAAATCAGGCTTTCTTTCCTTATCGCTCTGTTCCTTGAATTTTATTTTATCTTTCTTTTTAAAGGCAAAAAAAAACCAACCGATTCTAGATTGGGGTATCTGAAGAATGACTTTCTTTCCCGGAATTGGAAATGTTATCTCTATAGAAGCGGACAGATTTTTATTTTTTTAAAGTTATCGTATTTCGTAGACCAAGAGAGAAGGTGCTTAAAAAACAACACAACAAAAAAAAAAATTCACACTCTTTTGCCCAGATCTCACCTGGGACAGGTGCTTCTTTAGAAGAAAGAGGTGTGGATTTTTGAGAAGGGAGCGTGAAGAGTTGGTTTCGTGTACTTCGATTTCCTTTTACGAGAATCCAGGTCTCCCTCTTAACAGAGGATGGGGTCAATTTGCATTTGGGGGGGGGTTTGCAGATGTGGGAGAGAAAGTCAAGATGTCACTCCCAATGTGACAGAAAGATGGGGATTTGATGGCATCATTTCAGCTGCCATTTTGATCTCGGATGTTGAGGGGGGGTTGATTTCGCTCAGGAAGAGAAGATAGCAATAGCAGTTAGACTTATATACCGCTTCATAGGGCTTTCAGCCCTCTCTAAGCAGTTTACAGAGTCAGCATATCGTCCCCAACAACAATCCGGGTCCTCATTTCACCCACCTCGGAAGGATGGAAGGCTGAGTCAACCCTGAGCCGGTGAGATTTGAACCGCCGAACTGCAGCTAACAGTCAGCTGAAGTGGCCTGCAGTGCTGCACTCTAACCACTGCGCCACCTCGGCTCCCAAGAAGAGCTTGGAAGCGCCTCTGGGTCAGATCTAAAGGACCAGTTGATTCAGCTGGACTCGCTTCCCTTAGTGGTGGCTTCTTCCTGGGAAATAAATTTTGGTTGGAATTTCTTCCAAGGTCCTCGTTAGTGGAATGACGGACTATCCGGTCCAGTCACCGTTGCGTTCAATTTGGAAATGATCTTTTGGGATCCAGGAGAGGTTGTGTGGAGAGAAAGCAAGGCTGTCTCCCAAATATTTGGTCCGCCTGGAACGGCCCGAAAAATGGCATGAAATGGTTCCTCAAAAATGCCACGGGAGGCCCTATAGGGAAGACCCCCCAAAGCGATCTACATCTCTGTCCTACTTTTGAAAGGTGTTGGCATCCCGCATGCAAGTTTCTCAAGCCTATTGTTGGAGAATGTTTTCGTTCTTGCAATTTAACATTCTTTTTCAGTTCGCCGACAAAAGGGCGAACGACAAAACCACGCCCGACTAAACCGCGGTGACAAAACCGCGTGTTCTAAAGCGCTCCGACGAATGAGCGCTGAATCGCGCCGACAACAGCGCGGCGACAGAAGTACGCTGTAAAACTATACCTAAACGTAACCCTAACCCTAAACATAACCCTAGCCCTAAATCTAACCCTAAACCTAACCCTTACCTTAACTTAAATCGCCCTTCTGCCGGCGTGCTGTTGTAAATCGCCCTTCTGTCGACGCGCTGTTGTCGGCGCGTTGATGACGTCGTGGTTTTAGCGACACGGTTTAGTTGGGTGCGGTTTTGTCGTTCGCCCTTTTGTTGGGTCACGTTTTTTTTTCATCTTTCTTCCATTCCTAGTTCTTGCGTTCAGCGCATAGCACAGAGTTCCTAAAGCGTGCTCTTGCGAGGGAATTTTAGGTAAATCTGGAAGGCCTTCGGCTGAGTTTTAACAACGAACCCGATCCCCACGGGCGTAATCTTTCCAGAAGGAGCTCGCTGATTTGTTAAAACACCCTCTTGCTAAATGAGGCAGAATTTACGCTGACTCTTTGCTGGCGGGGGGGTGTTTCCCCCCCTCTCCCCAAACGTACATGAAGACATAAAACCTGCAGAAGGAATGTATATATATATATATATATATATATATGCATGGTGTGTGTATGTGTGTGGATTTTAAACAGCTGAAATTCTTCTCCCTCTGCCTTCTTTTTTCTCCAAAAAAAAAATGTCCTCATTGCTTCAGAAACTACCTCATTCCTCAGGAATTTCCTTTTTAGCTCTCCCCCACCCCCCAAAAAGGCAATGAGTCTGCAACGGAGTGAGTTACACCCCCACAGACCCCTCTTAGATTGCTTTTCATTGAGAGGTTCGGTTCGAGCCCAGCTGTTCGGTGTTGAGATCTGGTCCCCCTAACAAAGGGATTTTTCAGAACATCGTTTCCCCCCCACCTTCTTTTCTTTTCCAAGGATTTCCTTGTTTCTTTTTTTTTAAGAGCCGAGGTGGCGCAGTGGTTAGGGTGCAGCACTGCAGGCCACTTCAGCTGACTGCTTTCTGCAGTTCGGCTGTTCAAATCTCACCGGCTCAAGGTTGACTCAGCCTTCCATCCTTCCGAGGTGGGTAAAATGAGGACCCAGACTGTGGGGGGCGATATGCTGACTCTGTAAACCGCTTAGAGAGGGCTGAAAGCCCTATGAAGTGGTATTTAAGTCTAACTGCTATTGCTATTGCTATTCTTTCTGTTATCCTTCCAAGAACTCCTAGAGGTGTCCTGTTCTGGATTAACGCTAACCAACCCAAAAAGCGTGAATATCCTGCGCCTGGATTTTGACTTTCAGTTTTTAGAGAGGACGGAGAGGAGAGAAGACAGGTCGCTCCTCAACCTAAGACCACAGTTGAGCTCCCTGTCGCTAAGTGAGAGAGAATTTATGTTAGGTTTATATTTGACCGCATGCTCCGTCCCATATTTGAGTAGACCGGATTGCCCTGATTAAAAAACACACACACACACACACATACGATTAAGTGAGCCAGTTGTTAAGTGAGTTTTGCCAGATTTGATGACCTTTCTTCCCACCGTTGTTAAGTGAATCGCTGTGTTAAGTTAGCAATACGGTCGGGCAGTGAATCCGGATTCCCCATTGACTTGGCTCGTCAGAAGGTCGCAAAAGGGGATCACGGGACGCCCTAGGAGGACACGGCAGCCGTCGTAAATAGGAGTCAGTTGCCCAGGGGCCTGGATTTTAATCACGTGCCCATGGGGAGCGGTCGTAAGTGTGAAAAATGGTCCTAAGTCATTTTTTTCCCCCAGTGGTGGTGTAACTCCGAAAGGTGGCAAAGTGAACTGTTGTAAGTCAGGGATTATTTGTGCTTGCGAGGTTGTGATCAGGCTCAGCTCAGAGGGAGGAGTGGGATTTCCAAAACAAGTCTTGTTGTTAGTTGTGAAGTCATGTCTGACTCATCGTGACCCCATGGACAATGTTCCTCCAGACCTTCCTGTCCTCTCCCATCCTCTGGAGTCCATTGAAGCTCAGGCCGGCTGCTTCGGTGACTCCATCCATCCACCTCCTTCTCTGCCATCCCCTTCTTCTTTTGCCCTCCATCGTTCCCAGCATGAGGCTCTTCTCCAGGGAGTCCTCCTTCCCTTCTCATCAGGTGGCCAAAGTCTTTGAGTTTCCTCTTCAGGATCTGGCCTTCTAAAGAGCAGTCAAGGTTGATCTCCTCTAGGACTGACCAGTTGGATGGCCTTGCAGTCCAAGGGACTCAATGCAGGAGTCTTCTCCAGCACCAAAGGCCTCCATTCTTTGGCTTCCTTCCTTCTCATTAGGTGGCCAAAGTCTTTGAGTTTCCTCTTCAGGATCTGGCCTTCAAAAGAGCAGCCAGGGTGGATCTCCTCTAGGACTGACCGGTTGGATGGCCTTGAAGTCCAAGGGACTCGCAGGATAGATAGATAGTTGTGAAGTCGTGTCCGACCCATCACGACCTCATGGACAATGTTCTTCCTGTCCTCTCCCATCCTCTGGAGTCCATTGAAGCTCAGGCCGGCTGCTTCGGTGACTCCATCCAGCCACCTCCTTCTCTGCCATCCTCCTCTTCTTCTTTTGCCCTCCATCCTTCCCAGCATGAGGCTCTTCTCCAGGGAGTCCTTCTTCCTTCTCATCAGGTGGCCAAAGCCTTTGAGTTTCCTCTTCAGGATCTGGCCTTCTAAAGAGCAGTCAGGGTGGATCTCCTCTAGGACTGACCGGTTGGAAGGCCTTGCAGTCCAAGGGACTCAATGCAGGAGTCTTCTTCTCCAGCACCAGAGTTCAGAGGCCTCCATCCTTTGGCGCTCAACCTTCCTTATGCTCCAACCTTCACAGCCATCCATTGCAAAAACAAGAGTGTAGCTCAGGATAAAAACTCAGGTGAGGAGAATCTGATTTGTCAGTGGGCAAATGAGGGCTGTGGGGATGATTCCCACATGCAGCCCATCGCTTGGCAATTGTAACGTAATGTGTGAATGCCCCAAGAACAATGCCGCATCAGAGCAAGCTAGCAGAGACTCTTGACGCAGAGCAAGTAAATTGAATATATTTAAACTGAATATACTTTTAACCACCATACATGGCTGGGAATAACTTTTTTCACAACCTTTCACAAGAAACAGCCTTTCACTCCTATGATGCATTTCCTGAAATCTCTTTAAAGTTTGTTTGTCAGCGTCAAAGCATGGAGAAAAAATGGACTCTGCTGTAGCTATGCTCGGTTTCCAAACTCTGCTTCCTGGAAGCCACAAAGTCTCGTCTTCTTCTTCTTCCTTCTATCCAGCTTCTTGGGAACGGCTGCTAGATTTCTACGCCAGGCTTTCCCAACCTTGGCAACGTTTAAGAGGCCTGGGTTTGCCAACTCCCAGAATCCCCCAGCCAGCATGGAGAATTGGAAGCCCAGGCTCCTTAAAAGCTGCCAAGTTTGGGAAACTTTGGTGTGGAAAGCTAGAAGATGGCTCGGTGGGCCAACCAGACCTACCGAGAGATGTTGTGAGATGAAGAGCCAGAAGTCCTGGTCTCGGGGAAACTGGGCTACGCCGGTTTTCCCCGCTGATTTGCTGCTCCTCCAAACTCTGGAGCATTGGGACAAGATTTTCTAAATTTCTTTGGGCTGAGCCGTGTCTCTGAGGTCCATGGCAGGAAACATCTGTAGGGCGGTTCCTGGTGACGCATCTTCACATGTGTTTTGCTGTTTTCCCGCTGTCTTATGTAACGTTACGAAAGGAAGGGGGCATTTAAGGAGAGCTGGCACTGCCCCTGGCAGGATGGGCACAGAGTCAGTGTTTTCAAAGCCCCTTTTTTTCTCTTTGATTCCAAGCCGAAGGAAGAGTTTTGAAGCTCCACCTTCTTTTTTTTAATAAATTTTATCTCCTTGGACCAGACATCCAAGGGAAGCAGGAACCTGTAACTTGAAATCTTTGGGCGGCCATACATAAGCTGCAACTTTTTATAAGGGCGTCCTCCGGGTGCCGTCGACCGGACAATGCCGGCTGGCGACTCCCCGGGGGAGGGCCTTCTCTGTTGCTGCGCCGGCCCTGTGGAACGGATCTACCCGTGGAGATCCAGACCCTCCCCACTCTCCCGGCCTTCCGTAAAGCAATAGCAGTTAGACTTATATACCGCTTCATAGGGCTTTCAGCCCTCTCTAAGCGGTTTACAGAGTCAGCATATCGCCCCCAACAACAATCCGGGTCCTCATTTTACCCACCTCGGAAGGATGGAAGGCTGAGTCAACCTTGAGCCGGTGAGATTAGAACCGCTGAACTGCAGATGGCAGTCAGCTGTAGTGGCCTTCAGTACTGCACCCTAACCACTGCGCCACCAAGATCTGGCTGTTCCGGCAGGCCTGGGGCTGTTGATCAATGTCCAGCCCCACCTACACTGAATGGATGATGTGCAATTTTAATTATGTACCTTTGTTTTTTAAAAAATTAATGTTTTTTATCTGTCTGTAAGCTGCCCAGAGTCCCTAGGGAGTGGGCGGCATACCAATTTTTATTAAATTGGAAATTGGAAATAAGGAGCAGAAGAGAGAGAGAGGGAGAGAGAGAAATCATGCCTATCAGATAGAACTTTCCCCCCTTGGGAAAGGGGGGATCGGTTGAATCAGGCGTGCGTCTCTCCTTCTGCAAGGGTGGATTTCCTTTGCATTGAGATGCGGTGGGGTCCCCGGCATCATATTTGCACCGTTTTTTTTTCCTTCTTTAAAAAAAAGGGAACTAGATTCTGGGAAATGACTTTTTCCAAGGCAACTGTGTTGTTCTCGGCTGAAAACCTGTGATCCAGGCCAATGCGCTTTGTTTGAGGATAGGGACAGCCAGATTTCTTCTGTGGTTCCTTTTTGGAATGATTTTTAAGGATGGAATGTTTGAATGTTTGAATGTTTATTTTATTTATATGCCGCCCTTTTCCCCCGAAGGGGACTCAGGGCAGCTCACAACTCAAACCAGGGAAGGGGGATACAAACAAAAAATTAAAAACGACACATAACAATGCATAATTTAAAACACACAACAGTCATACCATTTGAGACGGGGGCAACAATTCTTTAGCCCCAGGCCTGTTGGAACAGCCAGGTTTTAAGGGCTTTGTGGAAGGCCCGGAGGGTGGTGAGGGTTCGAATCTCCACGGGGAGTTCGTTCCAGAGGGTCGGAGCAGCCACAGAGAAGGCTCTCCTCCGTGTAGTCACCAGTCGGCATTGGCCGGCGGATGGAATTCAGAGGAGGCCTAATCTGTGGGATCTAATCGGTCTAGTGGAGGTAATTGGCAGCAGGCGGTCTCTCAAGTACCCAGGTCCAATACCATGAAGGGTATTGGAGCAGGAATTCGGGCAGGGCGAGAAGCAACGGATGGAAACTCATCAAGGAGAGGAGCAAATCTAGAACAAAGACATTTCCCAAGGCGTGGAACAGTTTTTCCTCCAGAAGTTGTGGATACTCCAACACTGGAAGTTTTTAAAGATGTGGTTGGACAACCGTTTGTCTGGAATGGTGCGAGGCTTCCTGCCTGAGCAGGGGGTTGGGCTAGAAGACCTCCAGGGGACCCTTCCAACTCTGTTATTCTGTTCTTTTCCATATCCCAAGATTAGAAGCACTCCCTTTTCCTCTGGATCAGAGCTAAGAAGTCAATCCATATAGGCCACCCTTGGTTTCTCAGCATTTCTGCTCTTTATTGCCTCACTTTAGGTGATGGTGGTGCGCGAAAACGGTGTAGGTGCGTGCTATCATGTGCGTGCGTGTGCCTGCCCCCCTGCTCATGCGCGAGCGACCCACCCTGCACGTGGGGGGAATTTTCGCCTCCCCAGATTCCAGAAGCTTTTCTGGAGCCGGGGGAGGGCGAAAAACAGGCCCAACAGGCCAGCTGGAAGTTTGGGAAAGTTTGCCCGTTTTTCACCCTCCCTGGGCTTCAGGAAAACCGCCCGGAGGCCGGAGACCCGGAGCCGAGATGCCACCTGTGCCTTAAGTTCTCCATCCCGGGTTTAGGCTGAGCAAACTTTCGAATCTCACGCTCCGAAGTTTGTGTTCCGCATGAAAACTGCATTTTAATCAAATGCGCCGAAGGCTCTTTTATTTCGCCGATGGTAGAACGGTGTCATTTTGCTGGATTTTGTCAGCCCTTGAGGTGAAATGGGGGCTGCGGGGGGGGAACCATTCAGCCAGTGCCTTTGGTGTGACATCCAGTCAACGCTTCCCCACGTGCTTAAAAACGTTATTTTGGAGAACGAGGGCGTGACCCGTCAAAACCGCGTTCCACAAAAGCGCGGTCGACGAAAGCGCGCATGTGACGTCATCACAGCGCGACAAAAAAGATCGAAAAGTTGAAATAAAAATTAAATTACAGCAAGCCGATTCACATAAAGGTAAGGGTTAGGGTTAGGGTAAGGTTAAGGGTTAGGGTTAGGTTTAGAGCGTTAGCGTTACGTTTAGCGTTAGGTTAAGGGTTAGCGTTAGGTTTAGGGTTAGGTTTAGGGTTAGGTTTAGGGTTAGGTTTAGGGTTAGATTTGGGGGGGGTAGGGTAAGGTTTTCGCTTTATTTTTACACTTTTCTATCTTTTTCGTCGCGCTGTGATGACGTCACATACGCGCTTTCGTCGACCGCGCTTTTGTCTACCGCGGTTTTGTGGTGGAACCGAACGAGGGTTAAAATTTAATTTCTTCCCTGCGAAACTGCGCGCCTGAAGTTCTGTTTTCTTCCACAAAGCCCCCCCCCCCCACGAAGTGCCCAGTCCTGAAGATGGGAGTAGACCAGGCTTAAGTTTCAACCACAGGTTTCTCGGAATAAATCAGAAGCTGAACCCAGGGAATGTTGGTGGCGCAAGCGAGATAACCCTCTTGTTTTGGCTGACGCTGCAGTTCCCGAAATACCTCCGTCCCCGTCTCCATCCATCTGGGCTGTGGTTGCCGCTTCGCAGAGGGCCCTTGAAGGAATTGTGCGACATAAATAGCGAGTGCCCACGTCGGCTTTTCTCTCCAGGAAAAACCCGACGCTTCTGGTTTGCTCGCATGGCGACATGGGATGAGAGCCCAGGCTTGTGCCCACAAATGAGTCCAGCTAAACCGATGCCCTCTTCCTGGAGACGGGCTTGAGCCAAGATGGGCTGTCTCAGCCCTTTTGGCGGCCTTGAGGTTGGAGCGAAGGAACACCTGACGGTGTACATTGCATTTCCTGAAGGATTTTTCTCCTAAGTCAGCTTCAAACTTCAGCGGCGAAGTCTGCAAAGGGGCTCATTGCGGCTGAAGAACCCTCCTTGGGTGGGGGGGAGAACGTTGGAATTTCCATAACTTTCATTCAATTCTCAATCCTCTGGGTCATCGTTGTTTCCAAAGGTGCTTTTCCAAAAGGCAACTGGATTTCCTTGGTTTTTTTCCTTTTGAGAACGTTTTGCATCTTCATCCAAAAAGCTTCGTGGTTGAGAAATGTTTTCCAAAGAAAAAAACGAAGCAAGTTTAATTTAGGAAATTTGGGGTGGGTTATTCTTCCTCCTTGTGCTCTATTCCAGAGTAGCATAGCTAACAAAAGGGTTTTCGGGTGGCATCTATTGATTAAAGCAGATTAAAGTCCCATCGAATGATATTGATATTATCCTTCTGGATTGACGTTCCCCTCTTTGGAAGAGAAGTCACAGCAGTGAGTTATGTCTCCTGAGGAGGAACAGATGTTTACTCCATCCTTGCCAAATTTAAGCAGGAATGGAACATGATTTCTAGGAAAGAAATTCTGAGATGGGTCGAAAATAATAGCCGAAGGGTTTTCAACAAATCCTTGCAATAACCTTGAATGCAAAGAATAGAATTTGAATTTGAATTTATTGCACTTATATGCCGCCCTTTTCCCCGGAGGGGACTCAGGGCGGCTCACAATCCAAGATCTCCAATAGAGATCTAAAGAGTGTTTTTCTACCATGGCAACTTGAGGTAAGGACTTCAACTCCCAGAATTCCAAAGCTGGCTGGGGGATTCTGGGAATTGAAGCTCACACTTCTTCAAGTGGGTTCGGTTCCCCCGCCCCCCCTTTGGAAGAGACGTCACTGCAGTGAGTTGTGTCTTCCGAAGAGGAACAGATGTTTACTCCATCCTTGCACCACCAAGGAGAAAGTTGTCTTGAGGGAAGGAGTGTGAATGTTTTCTAACAAAGCTCTCGGGAGGCAAAACATCACAACGCCGCTGGAATGTGGCAGTAGAAGCCAAGAAGACTTTGGGAAACGGGTCCTGAGTTCGGCCAGGAGGAATGACTCACTCCGAGACATCTTTAAATGTGTTTCTGTTTTGGGGCAGATGTCTGGAAATCTGAATCCTTGTGGCCATGTCAGCCCTTTAAAGTAGGCCAGATCGGGAAATGGGCGTTGCGAGGATGCCAGGAATGCTAGATTATTGTTGTAGGGCATGATAACAGAAGGGGGCGTGGTGGCTCAGTGGCTAAGACACTGAGCTTGTCGATCAGAAAGGTCGGCAGTTCGAGGGTTCGAATCCCTAGCGCCGCATAACAGAGTGAGCTCCTGTTACTTGTCCCAGCTTCTGCCAACCTAGCAGTTCGAAAGCACGTAAAAAATGCAAGTATTGTATATATATTGTATTGTATTTAATAGATTTATAGGCCAATCCCAGAGGACTTCGGGCGGCTTACAACAAAAAAACAAATCATTAAAAAATAAAGAGTTAAAAACAAAGGAGACAGATTAAAAACCTCATCATGCACCCAATCTGGTCGGGGCTGGACCTCAACCATGAGGTCAACAGCCCCAGGCTTGCCAGAATAGCCAGGTTTTGATAGCCTTTCGGAAGGCCATGAGAGTGGGCAGGGGTCCAGATCTCTGGGGGTAGTTCATTCCATAGGGTCGGAGCGGCTGCGGGGAAGGCCCTCCTGTGCGATCTTATCGGCCGTTGGGAGGTATGCGGCAGAAGACGGTCTCGCAGGTACCCAGGTCCTAAACCATGTAGGGCTTTAAAGGTAATGACGGGCATCCTGAATCGCGTTCGGAGACCAATAGGAAGCCATAGGAATGGTTCGGAGACCAATAGGAAGTAGAAAAATAGGGACCACCTTTGGTGGGAAGGGAACAGCGTTCCCTGGGCCTTCGGCGTTGAGTCATTCTGGCCACATGACCACGGAGACGTCCTCGGACAGCGCTGGCTCTTCGGCTTTGAAACAGAGATGAGCACCGCCCCCTAGAGTCGGGAACGACTAGCAGATATGTTTGAGGGGAACCTTTACCTATGCTGGAGTGTACCGTTATGTAATGGGAAGAACTTATTTTGGGCACGTTATGGGGGGGGGATTCACTGGAGAAAGCAATTACGCTGGGGAGAGTTAAGTTGTGGGAGGAAACCAGGTTGACAAAGAACGCAACGGCTGGATACCAGCAAAGCGAGACCAGGCAGAGCGAGGAACAACTCACAAGTACTAGTACAAGATCGGAAGATGCGGAGAGCCCTGGACCATTGAATTGACAAAGAGTGTCACGACTGAATGGATGATCGTATCCGTGACCCGTCAAAACTGCGGTCCACAAAAGCGCGCTCGACGAAAGCGCGCATTTGACGTCATCACAGCGCGACGAAAAAAATTAAAAATTGAAATAAAATTAAAATTAAAGCAAGCCGATTCACATAAAGGTAAGGGTTAGGTTTAGGGTTAGGGTTAGGTTAAGGGTTAGGGTTAGGTTTAGAGCGTTAGGGTTAGGTTTAGCGTTAGGTTAAGGGTTAGCGTTAGGTTTAGCGTTAGGTTAAGGGTTAGGTTTAGGGTTAGATTTAGGGTTAGGTTAAGGGTTAGGTTTAGGGTTAGGTTTGGGGGGGTTAGGGTAAGGTTTTCGCTTTATTTTTACATTTATCGATCATAGCGCGATGTTTTCGTCGCGCCGTGATGACGTCACGTACGCGCTTTCGTCGAGCGCGATTTTGTCGTCCGCGGTTTTGTGGTGGAACCGATCGTATCATCCTCAGGGGAATACGGGACAGCCTTGAGGGACAGGAGAAAAACTGCAAGCAAGGCAAATCGTTAAATAAGAGAAACTTGAGTTTGGGGCAAAACTGTAATTTGAGTCAGCATCAGAGTGGAAGGAAGCATACGGAGGCTTGCAAGATTCTGATGTTATTAGCTTTATCGTAAAAGCTTGTTTTCCTAGACAGGTCTACCTTGAAGGGCTGACACTCTGCCTTCTCTTAAACCAGACTCAACCAAGGTGTAATGATTTTGCACCCAGATGCTGCAGCTGTGTGCTTCCAGAAGTACCACTGGACCAGTTGATAGCTGAATGGGCTAGCCCAGTGTGCTCTCTGAGGAATCCTGGGAGTTGAAGTCCACAAGTCTTAAAATGGCCAACTTCGGAGACCTGATTTTTAAGCCCAACTGGATGCAGGCCTTGAGCTAAATCGTTTTATCCATGTTTACTGGAATATAGTGTGTTTGCAAAACCACAATCCAGAGTTCACAAACCAAGACAGCTGGTCCCACCCAATGTGGCAGCCAGGTTTTGTTCTGCCCCACTGCAAGGGATGAGCCCGCAATTTATTTATTTTTTTGCCCCCGCCAAAGCTTGGAAATCTCCTTTTGCAAATATTTCTTCATTGAGTAATTGTGATGGAAAAAAAGGCAGGGGTTTGGTGATCTTGGCTATAACCAATAAATCTCATGTCAACAATTTCAATGGATTTTTTTTTAATTTTTATTTTATACACATAAGCACATCAACAGAACACATAAACACATTAACAAAAATAACCAGATAACTTAAAAACAACATAGGAACAATAAGTTCCATCGTATATCATACCGCAGTTCCGAATCGGTTTCTTTGCAGTTAGGTTTTCCCTTCCATACATTTCTATCTTGCGTTCGTAATCTCCTTATTCCTTATCCATTTTTATATACATTTCTTTCTTTCTTTATACTTAGCTACTTATGATCAAGTATTATTTACCTATATTGTGCTTTATATTTTTACTGTCATTTATTCTCTTACATACAGTTATAGGTATACATTCACATAGTTATTCTTTTTCTTTGCCATTCTTATATTATTATTATTCCATTTAAAAGGTTATAAGGTATAATTTGGAATGAATTGTTTACCATCCTTCACACCTGCTTTGACACCACCTTATTTTCTCTTTCTTTTCTTTTCTCCCTCCCTTCCTTCTCTACTTCCTTCCTTCCTCTTCTCCTTCCCCTTCTTCCTTCCCTTACTTCTCCCCTACTCCTACCCTCTGTCTTCTCCTTCCTACCCTCTCTCCTCTGGATTCAATGGATTTTGACTTTTGATGCGTGATTAGACCATTAGGGAGTGTCCAAGACATGTGGACTTCAACTCCCAGAATTCCCCAACCACTCCAACAGCATGCGGACTAGGGAGTTCTGGGAATTGAACACAACATCTTGGAAGTTGCCAAGATGAGAAACGTTGGTACAGGTAAGAAGCTCCTTCCTTATACTCGTACATTATGAAAACAGATACAAGGAAAGCTTAAATTTGTTTACATTCCACCCTGCAGCTTTAAATCAAACATTGAACCTAAAATAATTGCCTCGCAGGGATACATCGTGGCCACTAGAGGCCGCTCCCGTGCCAGTTATTTTTATTTTTGGGTTTTTAATTCAAACCAGCCCAGCTTGGCTTGAGAACTGTGTCTCCCAGGAGCAAATAAAAGAGCTTTTGAAATGGGAAGAATTTTTAAAGGCGTTAAATGCAAACTCCCAGGGTCCCCGGAGGGGTTTCTTTTCCCCCCTTGGGAGATCAAGAATCTCTAAAACTCAGCCTGGAGTTTTTTTTCCCCCAAGGGATTGTGTCTTTGAATTATTGTCTTTGTAGGCAATTTTGCACCCAATAGTCTGCCTAACCTGAACTCTTGGGGACTTGGAGAGGGATGGCCAGCAGGAGAGACCCCTGTCTCCCACATTTTAAGCAGCAGAGCTAAGCCAAAAATGGGGCAATTAAAGCAGCGTGCAGACTTGGGGGTGGGTGGGGGCTGTTTCTCCAAACTCTGCAGCTTTAAGACACGCTGGCTGGGGAATTTTGGGAGTTGAAAGTCCACAAGTCTTCAAGTTATCAAGTTTGGAACCCACCCACCCACCCCCGCCCCAGGTCCAGACCCATCATGCTTTCATCAGCAGCCTCAAGCGAGATTGGATTTGAACTCAGCTCTTGGATCCAAAGTGGGGCAGAACCAGAGGGCCAAGCCCAGACCCGCCCCCCCCCCCCAAGGGAGGTTGAAGCAAGAGGAGGTTTGGTGGTGCAGAAGACAAAGAAAATGTTGATGGTTTATTATGCTAAGCTACACTTTACTTAACAGTGATTTATTGGCTGGTGTCACTTCCTCGATCTCAGCAACTTTTTAAGATGGGTGATTTGTTTTAAGTAACCTGTTCCTTAAACCTTTGTTTTTTTAAATCTAAGCCAGGAAATCCATCACTTTCTGTGGGCCGAAATTCTCTTCCCCCCCCCTCCACAAACAAAAATCTTTTAAGTTTTAGGTCTTCATTCTTCCAGATATTTTTGAAAGCAGCTCATCCCTCCGCTGGGCTTCAGCCCCTTCCCCTTAATTTCCCCCGAGTGCCTTTTGATTTGCACAAAACCTCCTGGCTGTTTGGATAAAGCCCGTGCATGTTCTTGAGACGGAGGAGGGTGGGGAAGACGGATGACGGGGAAAATGAAGTGTGTGTGTGTGTATCTTCTTCGACCTGTTTTATGACGTGCTTAGTGAGTTGGAGCACATAGACACACGTGTGTGTGGCTTCAAAGTGTGCCTGAAAGAGGGTTGTGTGTGTGTGCGTAGGGTCAGATATTCACAGCTGTTGCAAAGAAGTCGTAGCAATAAACAAGAAACGCCTTCCCCCTCCTATTCCCAGGAGGAAGAGGGTGGAGGCTTCCCTTTGGAAATCAAATTCTGCCTGCCTTTCATAAGGGGGAGATGATGCTCCAGGACTCAATCCAGTCCGTGTGGCGACGTCCAATTTCTTTGCGAAGGGGGTGGGAGAGGAAGAGACTTCAATGCATCCCGGAGGCCGGGTTGGAGTGTCATCCTTTGGATCTCCAGACCAGGGAAGAACCAGCTGAGATGGAGGTTGGTGCCAAGCTGGTTTTGTTGCCACCCCCATCCCCACTCGGAGCCAAATGACCAAAACCCAGTGGTGGGATGGTCAGTCCTTTGGAGCTGGACATAAAACCCAATAAAATGAGATTAATAGCAATAGCAATAGCAGTTAGACTTATATACCGCTTCATAGGGCTTCCAGCCCTCTCTAAGCGGTTTACAGAGTCAGCATATTGCCCCCAACAACAATCCGGGTCCTCATTTTACCCACCTCAGAAGGATGGAAGGCTGAGTCAACCCTGAGCCGGTGAGATTTGAACAGCCGAACTGCAGAACTGCAGTCAGCTGAAGTAGCCTGCAGTGCTGCACTCTAACCACTGCGCCACCTTGGCCCTTAAAACGTGGAGGCAGCTGCTTTACAGCACAGGGACCCCTTGACTTAACGACTGGTCGTAAGTTCTGGTGAACCTACCAAGGGGTGCGGATAACCTCGAAGTTGTGGCAGTTGTTGCAACCCCTTGCTGCCACGGGACTGAGCTTAAGGCACTCAATTACCAGATCGCATTTATGGCTGATTTGCCGTGTCTTGGGTTATGATGGTTTTTGCCCAAGATTTGTGCTTGCTTCCGTTTTGAGCCGTGGTTAGAGTGCAGTATTGCAGGCGGCTTCGGCTGACTGCCAGCAATTTGGCAGTTCGAATCTCACCAGGCTCAAGGTTGACTCAGCCTTCCGTCCTTCCTCCCAAGGTCGGTAAAACGAGGACCCAGATTGTTTAGGGGCCAGAGGCTGACTCTGTAAGCAGCTTAGAGAGGGCTGGAAAGCACTGTGAAGCGGTATATAAGTCTGAGTGCTATTGCTAGCTCTGCCCACTGTCAGGAGTTCGATCCTGACCAGCTCAAGGTTGACTCAGCCTTCCATCCTTCCGAGGTCGGTAAAATGAGGACCCAGATTGTTGGGGGCAATTGGCTGACTCTGTCAACCGCTTAGAGAGGGCTGTGAAATCTATCATCTATCATCTATCATCTATCATCTATCTATCTATCTATCTATCTATCTATCTATCTATCTATCTATCTATCTATCTATCTATCATCTATCTATCTATATCTCTATATCTATATCTATATCTATATATCTATATATCTGTCTATGTCTATCTCTATCTCTGTATCTATCTCTGTATCTATCTATATCTATCTATCTATCTATCTATCTATCTATCTATCTATCTATCTATCTATCTATCCATCTATCCTCTATCTATGTTATCTATCATCTCTCTCTCTCTCTCTCTCTCTCTCTCTCTCTATCTATCTCTACATATCTACATATCTACATATCTATATCTATCTATCTATCTATCTATCTATCTATCTATCTATCTATCTATCTATCTATCTATCTATCTATCATCTATATATCTGTATCGGTATCTATATCTATATATCTCTATCCCTATCTCTATCTATCTATCTATCTATCTATCTATCTATCTATCTATCTATCTATCTATCTATCTATCTATCTATCTATCCATCCATCCATCCATCCATCCATCCATCCATCCATCCATCCATCCATCCATCCATCCATCCCATCTCCCTCCTTGTCTGCGAGATATCCAGCTGATTCCCATTTGTGGGTTGATGAAAATAAATCCTCTTGATTGATGGCTGGCATGGTCTGGTCTTCGGATCCTCTCGGCTTGGCTTCATTCAGGCTGTGAAATTGTAGCCTGGGCTCCTCACTGGTGTAAAAGAATCATATTTGAAGGCTTTGGTTGGCCAAAGCCATTAGAGCCCGGTGCTATTTGACTTTTGACCCCTGGAGCTGCAGAGTTCCTGAGTCATTGGTGGAATTAAGGATCTCAGCAACAGCTGAGGGAATATTTTATGCCTCTAGAGATGGCTGCCCTCTAGGGAGAACATTGGACCCCAATGAAAATAATCTCAATTTTGCAGCACTGAAGCCAGAAATCTTTGTGTTGTGATTAGGGCCACACACCACAGCTCATTTCCTCCCAAGGCCAACTTTCACCCCCATGCTGTTGTGGGCTCTTGCTGGTCTAAAATCCCCATTGAATGCAATGCCCAGTGACTTCATCTGGTTGGTGAGTAACTCTTTCAATGCTTTTGAGCTTCTAAAATAATAGGCTGTGTTCCTCCCTCTCTTTCTGCAGCTGATTTTGCTTCTGATAATATTCTACCTTGGTATGTTTTTGTCCCAGATAAATTAATATGCCTTTTGGCATCCAGGCACCCATGTTTGAGTATGTTGTTGGTTTAAATGGGCCTTCCTATGGGGCAGTGGTTCCCAAACTTGGCAACTTTAAGACTTGTGGACTTCAACTCCCAGAATTCTCCAGCCAGCAGAGCTAGTAAGGGGGTTCGTAAGGCTAAGTAGCCATTCCTCCTGGCCCTTCCAAGATTTTGTGGTTGGATAAAGCTTGGCCTTGAACCCAGAGCTTTGTCAGGCGTTAACTCACACAGACTCAAAACTGTGGAGTTATTTTTATTCTTCCTTCCATTGTTGGGAAGCACAGGGTGTGTCCCAAGTCCTGTGCAGAATCTGCATTTCTTGAGCCCAGTTGAAACCCAATGGCTTCTCTCACACCTGGGTTGATGAATTTGCACAGAACCAAGGGTGCAGTTCTGCAACCTCTTTAATTTATTGGATGTATGTTTTGAGTTCAACCCTTCATTGGGAGAAACGGGGAAGACGCTTCATGTGCATTGGTGCTACAGCGCCTCCTTCTGGAACTCCCGAACGTTTTCTTCTCTGAAATCTTGGTGGGCATATTTCATGACGGCATTGCGGAACTCAAATCTGCTGGGGTGGGGGGTGGGGGGTGGTGGTTTCCCAGGAATATAAAACCAGCACTCCAAAATCCATTTCTCCCTCATGAAACATG
This sequence comes from Thamnophis sirtalis, assembly GCF_051295495.1. NCBI lineage: Eukaryota > Metazoa > Chordata > Lepidosauria > Squamata > Natricidae > Thamnophis > Thamnophis sirtalis. Next base: position 55,382,874 of record NW_028261393.1, on the reverse strand, counting down.
GCCAAAAGTGGGAGTTTTTGATTGCCGGCTCAGGAGCTAAAATGTGGAGAAGATGCACCAATGGCATACCCACCATAGCGGCCCAGCCAAATTTAAGAGCCGAGGTGGCGCAGTGGGTAGAGTGCAGTACTGCAGGCCACTTCAGCTGACTGCTATCTGCAGGTCGGCGGTTCAAATCTCACCGGCTCAAGGTTGACTCAGCCTTCCATCCTTCCGAGGTGGGTAAAATGAGGACCCGGATTGTTGTTGGGGGCGATATGCTGACTCTGTAAACCACTTAGAGAGGGCTGAAAGCCCTATGAAGCGGTATATAAGTCTAACTGCTATTGCTATGTAGAGCCGAGGTGGCACAGTGGTTAAATGCAGCACTGCAGAATACTTCAGCTGACTGCAGTTCTGCAGTTCGGCTGTTCAAATCTCACCGGCTCAAGGTTGACTCAGCCTTCCATCCTTCCGAGGTGGGTGAAATGAGGACCCGGATTGTTGTTGGGGGCGATATGCTGACTCTGTAAACCGCTTAGAGAGGGCTGAAAGCCCTATGAAGCGGTAGATAAGTCGAACTGCTATTGCTATTGCTATTAAGCAGAAATGGCTCCTTTGTACGTATCGCTCAACAAGGGAGATCTAGACTTTAGGAACGTGATTTATAGGAAATAAATTCTGAGATGGGTGGAAAATAATAGCTCGAGGGTCTTGAGGAAATCCTTGAAGGCAAAGAATAGCGATCTAAAGGATGTTTCTCTACCTTGGCAACTTGAGGTAAGGACTTCAACTCCCAGAATTCCAAAGCTGGCTGGGGAATCCTGGGAGTTGAAGTCCAGACCTCTTCAGATCGCTTCGGTTGTTGGAAACTGTTCTAGACACACTTGCTGTATTTGGAAGAGGATTTTGGTAGCTGGTTGATGTTGTTGTTGAAAGAAATGTCCTTCTGGGTTCAGCTCCAAGTGGGGAAAAAGACACTGGAGACATGGAGGCTGCTTGGAAAGATGGTTTATTGTTGGACAGGGCCACATGGCTTGAGCTCCTGAACAGAAAAGGGGATCACATGCTTCGATGTTGGTGGAGAAGAAGAGAAGGGCTGAGGGAGGGGCTTGCTAGGCTTTTTATACCCCGTTTAGTCCCACCTCTCTGTTTCCTGTTCCTGTGTAAGAAATGTATTCTGATGGGTTGTCAGACTCCCATGGTGCCATGCAGGGGGCTACTCTCTAGGCTGTGATGAGTTCTCAGGTATAGATGAGTTCTCAGATGCCGTGTGGAGAGTTGAGTAATATCCCTTCCCCCTGCAGCTGAAGTGGAGAAGTCTTTATTATGTAAAGTGGACTAGCTTGGCCTTCTTAATGGCCCATTGACAAAGTGGGGATGGGCAGGAAGCTATAGGCAACTATTCTGTCTTTTGAAACATGTTTCTTTTCACATCCAGAGAAATATTCTGCCTTTTCAATATTTCCTAGGATATTTTATTTTTCTGGGAGAGGGCTGGGTGATCACTTCCCACATTGTTTAGGAACGAAGCTGTTGGAGAAGACCTGAATCACCATCCTCTACCTACTTAGGAGACCCTCTTAGCTGTGCAGGTCTTCGGACTGGATCCCCCACGTGTATTTTCCTTTCTCTCCCTCTGTCTCCTCTTTGCTGCTCTTCCAAGAGAGACTCGGGATTCCATCAACGCCACCTTAACACAGAGATTTAGATCATGAGGGTGCCCTTCAGTTTGATTTTATCGCTCGCTCTTCACAGAGGCCATGCATTTTCTTCCCTGGGCTGTAGATGTATTCATTTGGCTTGCATTTTATTCTCTCCCCCACCTCCTCCCCTCAACGTTTGCAAAAACGGTCCATGTTTTCAGAATGTCATTCCCTCCGAAGAATCTGGTTCTCGGGCAGGTCAGTTGACGCGTTGCGTCTCTGCAGCTGGGTGTATTGAGGGCTTTTGTGAGGGGAGATGTGGGGTTGTTTGTCCCTCTGGCTTCTGTGCCGTTGAAATCGCAATGCGATGGGGCCGTTCAAGATGTCAAGAGAATTTCTTATCCCTTTCTAGAAAGTTTGATGGAAACTGCAAAGTGAATTATATCGGATTCACCTGTCAAATCAATTTATTTGCTTTTGGACATGCCGGCTAATACTCTGCTGTTTCTTCTTCTTTTTCTTTTGGGAGAGAATCTCTAAGAATACTAGTTCATTCGTTCGTTCGTTCCTTCCTTCCTTCCTTCCTCCATCCATCCTTCCATCCATCCATCCATCCATCCATCCATCCATCCATCCATCCATCCATCCATCCATCCATCCCCAGATCTTGGAAGCAACATTTGTTTATGCCAAAAATGCTTCCCGTTTTAAAAAGAGATCGGTTTTTAAAAATTAACATTCAAGGGGTAAACAACAATCAGACTGGATTATTTAAACGTTTGGTGCAGCTGCTTAAATTAGCAGGAAGAATTTAGAGAATTATTTCAGAATTGGATATTTATAAATGCTGGCTGCAGCTGTCATTAAGAAGCTACACCTTGAGAAAACTTTCCCAACTTTTTGGGAGCCAGGGAAGACTTTTTTTTAAAAGCTTCTGGTGGACTCTCTCACAAAATGGTTTCTGTAAGGAAGTGTCTTGACTGGTCCTAAGAGTCAGCCAGGATAATTATTCTGGTGGAGATAAAAAGTGGGTTTTTGGGAAACAGATGAAGTTGGCAGATAGTTTTGTAGCTCACCTTTCTATTAAGATTAAAGGCTGATGTGCATAAATTGAGAACCTGAATAGAATCTGTATGATTTTTATGATATCCCCACAAATCTTTCTAAAAACAAAATTTAGGCTCAGTCCATCTCTCTTGGTCGGCACTTCAAGGAAGTCTAAGCCAGGAAATTAAAACTAAGAATACTAATATTTATGTTAAAATTACAGCAATCTCCCTAGACTAAAACACTTTCACCTCCACCCTCTATACTTTTCAGAGAACTGGAGAGGATCTTTCCTGAAATCCACCTACAATACTTTCCTGCTCTGGACTCAAGTTTCTCTTATCTGATGAGTGCTTTGACTGCAACTCTTCCTCCTGTCTTCCAAGGTTGTCCTCACAGCCCATTATACAATTGTGTTCACACACAATTAGCGTTGGTCCCAAAGGGTGCCGATAGGGAAACGCTAATCCCTGTGATGTTTGCCCACTCTTTCTCATTAATTTGGACATCGCTAAAGATTTGGTTACTCAAACCTTGACGATCTTTTAACGCCAGCCCTTCAGGTTGTTGGTAGCGGTTGTGATTGGAGAAACGGTGTTTTATTCGACTGAGAGCTCACCTCCAAGTTTCTTCCAAATACAGACAAAATGAAAGACAAACATTTCATCTTCCGGAGAGGGCAACTTGATTTGTTCAAACAAGACGCAAGTAATTCTGGGGGTGCCGAAGGAATTGGAGCTTTCATTAAAATTCAGATCCGAAGAACCTCTGTCGGAGGATTTAATTCTCTCGGCATGTTCTAAGTCTGCTTTCCCTGCCTTTAGGATTTAAATATGCCCTTGAATTTAAAACTTCTGCTGTAGCTGTTCTTGTCGCTATCGCTGCTTGTATTCGGAACTGGCATCAAGCTTTTAAACATCGGTCTGGAGGTGCCATTGTAATAAAACTTGAGTTTTGAAACGGGAGGCACACACCGTGTTGCAGAACTTTGGAGGATAAACAGCCTCCACTGTTTGACATATTAAAGCATGGTGTAAGGTTTGGAAAATTAATTTTTCACGACATGCAGACTTGCAATGTTCATTTAGCTATGGTGCCTGTGTTTCCAAAGAGGAAATTGTAATATTAGCAGAATAAACGCTTTGCAAGAAGGTTACACCACTCCTCAATCCCTGTAAGTGTGGGTTGCATATACGATATCTGGTTAATTCTGTGTCTTGCATAGAGAATACAATTTGCCAAACTTCCTTGATGAAATAAACATTGTGATGGTACTTTTGTTCTGCAAATATTAGTCCCGAGCAGAGTAAGAATTAGGAAAGATCTGGAAAATTTCAGAAGTATTTCAATTCTTAGCAAACTTTTCTTTTTTTTGGCTTCCCATATGGGGCCTAGATTAATGTTGCAGCCTATTTTCAGACTCATTTTTGGATAAAAAGCTTTGAAGCAAATAACACCTGAACTCAATTTTGGAATTCAATTAGAATTTTATGTCCTTGCTTTGTGTTTCCCAGGATTTTACTAGCAGGAGCATAATGGTTGGAAGGAATAATACTAAACAGAGAAAATGACCTGTGCTTCTTAATTGCCAGAAAGCAGAACAACAGAGTTGGAAGGGACCTTGGAGGTCTTCTAGTCCAACCCCTTGCTCAGGCAGGAAATCCTGGACTTTTTCAGCCAAATGCTTCTTCAGAAAAAAAAATCTTGAGAAATAATTCTAAGATTAGAATTGGTGTGACTAAAATACACTAAACAAGTATATCTCCCTTCTAAGTTGGCCCTATCTACATTTTTCTTGATCTATTTGGCACATGGGGTGAAATCGTTTAAGGAAGGCTTAATTTTTATTATTTTAACACGAGTGGTCCCAATAAAATTTTGTCTGTCGGTGGCTCAGTGACTAAGCCGCTGTGCTTGTCAATCTGAAAGGTCAGCAGTTCAGCGGTTCGAATCCCTAGCGCCGCGTAACAGCGTGAGCTCCCATTACTCGTCCCAGCTTCTGCCAACCTAGCAGTTCGAAAGCACGTTAAAAATGCAAGTAGAAAAATAGGGACCACCTTTGGTGGGAAGGTAAGGAGCGTTCCGTCCACCTTTGGCATTGAGTCATGCTGGCCACATGACCACGGAGACGTCTTTGGATAGTTCTGGCTCTTCGGCTTTGAAACAGAGATGAGCACTGCCCCCCAGAGTCAGGAACAACTAGCACATATGTGCGAGGGGAACCTTTACCTTTTATATTGGACATCTCTTCTGATAGAACTCTGCAATACAGCTTTTTGGGGAGGGAGAACATGCAATAATTTTCTGCCCTGTAGAATATTTTAAATATTGAATATTGTGTCTGAATTGATGGGAGGAAAGGACTCCTTGCCTTTTTTGCTTGTAGCCACTAGGGGGCAGATTTGGAATAATAATCCTGCTAACAGGATGGGATATTTTCCCAGTAGGTGTTTCCCAAATGTTTGTTGTGGAGCTGCAGTTCTGGTTGGTGGAGTTGCTTCCTCCTTAAACTGTTCTTCTTCTCTGCAAATTAGAGATTGTCTGTCTTGGTTGCTCTTCTCATACGTTGCTCCTGAGTAAATATGACAAGAAAGCTCCTTAACCTCCCAACAGGCAGACAAGGGAAGCAACCGTAGTTTGAACTGGGGAACTGTGAGCATTCTAAGTCAAGCTAAATCTTCCAAATGCTAGGGAATTCCTGGAAGACTGGCATTTATGACAAATTGGCCATCAGCAGGCACATAAAGATAAACAGCATTTACACCCACTTCTTCTGTGGGAAGTTATCACCCAGCCCTCTCCCAGAAAAATGAAACATCCTAGGAAATATTGAAAAGGCAGAATATCTCTCTGGATACGAAAAGAAAGAAACATGTTTTAAAAGACAGAATAGTTGCCTGTAGCTTCCTGCCCATCCCCACTTTGTCAATCGGCCATTAAGAAGGCCAAGCTAGTCCCTTTTACATACTAAAGACTTCGCTTTCAGCCCTCTCTAAGCGGTTTACAGAGTCAGCATATCGCCCCCCCAGTCTGGGTCCTCATTTCACCCACCTCGGAAGGATGGAAGGCTGAGTCAACCTTGAGCCGGTGAGATTTGAACCGCTGAACTGCAGATAGCAGTCAGCTGAAGTGGCCTGCAGTACTGCACCCTAACCACTGCACCACCTCGGCTCATAACAAAGAGAACGCACAATAGTGCACACTACACCAGGCGCAAGAGGAAGAAGGCATGCACGTAGAACCATGTTCCCCCTCCTCATGTGTGCAGATGACCCACAACAGCCCAAAAGTTCTGTTGCTAAATTCCGATTAAGTGCATTTTGCCCCGTTTTACGACGCTTCTTGCCACCGCTCTTAAGCGAATTGCTGCCTTTGTTAAAAGTAATAACAGCGCCGTTAAGGGAATCTGATTAGTAAGAAGGTTGCAAAAGAGGACACCGCAGTCGTCATAAATAGGAGCCAAATTTCGATCAGGGGGATGCGACCACGGTTGTAAGTGTGAAAAACTTTCACAGGTCCATTTCTTCAGTGTCGTAACTTTGAATGGACACTAGCAATAGCAGTTAGACTTATATACCGCTTCATAGGGCTTTCAGCCCTCTCTAAGCGGTTTACAGAGTCAGCATATCGCCCCCAACAACAATCCGGGTCCTCATTTTACCCACCTCGGCAGGATGGAAGGCTGAGTCAACCCTGAGCCGGTGAGATTTGAACCGCTGAACTGCAGAACTGCAGTCAGCTGAAGTAGCCTGCAGTGCTGCATTTAACCACTGCGCCCCCTTGGCTCAACACTAAGTGGACTGTTGTAAGTTGAGGACCACCTGTATCTATTTAGCAAATGGAATGTAGTAAGAGTTGGTTTCTCTAGTCTCGGAGAAGCACTGATGATATTCTCTGTTTTCCCTTGCTCTCTCTCTCTCTCTTGCCTTCTCTGCCCCCCAGGTTTTATTCACGCAAGATTTACGGCCCTGATTGGGCTTTGCCAGGGCCTCCAGCCCCCTCCTTTCTCTTCCCTCCCTCCCCACATTAAATAACTGTTATAAATAGTCTTAAATGAGGGAGGGCATTGTGTGTTTTTACCCAGAGCCTGAGATTTCTCATAATGCTCTCTGAAAAGGTCACGGTGAGTGATTGTATTTTCAGCTTACAGGCCATTCATTTCCGCCCCAGCAATGGCTTAATGCTGAATTCTTCTTATTTTCATTTTATTGCACTTCATTTGAAAATATTACTTTCTTGGAGAGTTAAATAGTGCAACATGAGATGGGGTGTGTAGCATGAACAATTATCCACTGTAGGGTAGCAGATGACACTTTTGAAGGATCTGGATCAGTCTCCAAACTTGGCAACTTTTTAGGACCGGTGAACTTGGCTGGCTGGGGAATTCTGGGAGTTGAAGTCCACAAGTCTGGAGACCCTCCCTGATCTAGAGACATCTTATAGATCTTCTTGTGCCATATCCGTCATTGGACGTTGGGGGTCTTGTTGGCCATCTTATTTTTATCAATGGCCGCATGAAAATGTGTGGCTGAGTTTTGTCCAAACCACTCCCTTGGATTTTTGTAGCCATGATCTTTTTCTTTTGCGTGGACCTCGTATGCCATCAATCTTTCCTTGGACAATCTTCTAGATGGTTTGACCCAGAGGTGGGTTCCTACCAGTTCGCACCAGTTCGGTAGAACCGGTTCGTCAAATCTACCGAACCGGTTAGAAGAGTTTCCACCAGTGGAACCGGAAAGCAGGCCACACCTACAGAAGAGGTTCCAAAAATTTTTGAAACCCATCACTGACACACAGACGGACAGACAGACTCACACAGAGAAAGAGAAAGAAAAAGAAAGGAAGAAAGAAAAAAAGAAAGAGAAAGTGAGAGATGAAAGAAAAAAGGAAAAAGGGACAAAGAGACAAAAGAAAGGAGAGAGAGAGAGAGAAAAAGAAAACATGGCCAGCAAGCCACTCCCACCAGGTCACGTGGCCAGCAAGCCACTCCCACAAAGGCCACACCCACAGAGTAGGTTTGAAAAAAATTTGAAACCCACCACTGGTTTGACCCCAAAAAACCTCCAGGGCTTCCAACTTTGACTTGACTAGAGTAGGATGTCTGTCTCTTTCTGCCCAAATCTGAAGCTCACGAGAAGATCAACTGCTAGACAGCATCATCCCGGCCTGTCCCTTGAAGTCTGCACAAATTATTTGACTTAGATTGCTTCTCAAATCACACCTTTAGGCCTTCTAATTTGCACAATGTCTACTTGAATGATCATTTCTGTCTAGAAGAAGGATCTTGTGGATGTAGTTGGCAATCCTGTGGGGTCTTCTGGAGGAGTTGGGGACCTCCAGATGACCGAAGCTAACTTTTGGAGGTGAAGAAAATAGCTGGGTTTAGTACATCCCTTGTTCTCAACGGCTTCTTTGAAAGTGATTTCCCCCCCCTGCTGTCTCAGTGTGGAAATTTATCTGCTGACATAGAAGATGAGTTGGTGACTGGATAAGGTTGACTCAGCCTTCCATCCTTCCGAGGTGGGTAAAATGAGGAGCCGGATTATTGGGGGCAAGAGGCTGGCTCTGTAAACCGCTTAGAGAGGGCTGTGAAAGCACTGTGAAGTGGTGTATAAGTCTAATTGCTATTGCTAACTCTGCCCACTGTCAGGAGTTCACTCCTGACCAACTCAAGGTTGACTCAGCCTTCCATCCTTCCGAGGTGGGTAAAATGAGGACCCAGATTGTTGGGGGGGGGGGGTAAGAGGCTGACTCTATAAACGACTTAGAGAGGGCTGTGAAAGCACTGTGAAGTGGTGTATATGTCTAAGTGCTATTGCTAACTCTGCCCACTGTCAGGAGTTCGATCCTGACCAGCTCAAGGTTGACTCAGCCTTCCATCCTTCCGAGATGGGTCAAATGAGGACCCAGATTGTTGGGGGCAAGAGGCTGACTCTTTAAGCAGCTTAAAGAGGGCTGTAAAACACTGTAAAGCGGTGTATAAGTCTAAGTGCTATTGCTATTTTCCTTCCTTCCTTCCTTCCCTCCCTCCCTCCCTCCCTCCCTCCCTCCCAGTGGTTAGAGTGCAGTATAACGAAATAATTCTGCCCACTGCCAGCAGTTTGATCCTGACCAACTCAAGGTTGACTCAGCCTTCCATCCTTCCGAGATGGGTCATATGAGGACCCGGATTGTTGGGAGGCAAGAGGCTGGCTGTGTAAACCGCTTAGAGAGGGCTGTGAAAGCACTGTGAAGCGGCGTATAAGTCTAAGCTCTATTGCTATGAGAGAAGAGCAGGAGAAGGCAGTGCGGTTTGGAGATCTTGGAGCAGCCTGGGCCTTTTCTGAATTGGAATTAAAAATTCAGCCTTGGATTAGGAACCAGATGCTTGGAGGCTGTTGGTGCGATTGAACTGTGGGTTGACCCTTCCGATCTTTTGCAGCAGGCCACCCCGCCCGCTGAAGGCGACGCTTTTCATTTCAAGGCTCTTTTGTCTGGGAATGACAGTGTTTGAAGTGTATTTTGGGGACGGAAGGACAGTCTCTGATCCACTCCATTGATTCCTGCTTTCATTTAAACTGCAATTCATTACTTTCTTCCCGGGCTTGTTCGAGAATCCATTGCTCATTACTTTTTCATCACTGTATGATTGGAACAATTTGTATCTGTCGCTTGTACATTGGCCAGATAATGAAATAATCATTTGCGCATCTACAGCGGCGTTTTTTACATTTATTTTTCACAGCGCAATTCACTTGGCTGGGTCACTTTATCACTCTGGAGCCAATTGGGATCTTGTCTGAGCATTTAGCGGCCGGGAAGGGTTTGCAGCAGCTGGATTGGGCCGTTTTGTCACCATAAAACCTGCTGATTGTCCACTTAAGGAAACCAGCGAGGGCCTCGTGAAAAGAAGGCGGAGGAATCTTGCCAAGCACGGCGGGGAAGCGGCCTCTGAGAAGAGAAATCCAGGGGAGGGATGCAGGGAGGAGAGGGGAGGTGAAGGAAGGAAGGAAGGAAGGAAGAAAGGAAGGAAAGAAAGAAAGAAGGAAGGAAAGAAGGAAGGAAGGAAAGAAGGAAGGAAGGAAAGAAAGAAGAAAAGAAAGAAAGAAGGAAGGAAGGAAGGAAAGAAGGAAGGAAGGAAGGAAAGAAAGAAATGAAGGAAGGAAGGAAAGAAGGAAAGAAATGAAGGAAGGAAGGAAAGAAGGAAGGAAAGAAAGAAGGAAGGTAAGAAAGAAGGAAGGAAGGAAGGAAGGAAAGAAAGAAGGAGGAAGGAAAGAAGGAAGGAAAGAAGGAAGGAAGGAAGGAAAAGAAAGAAATGAAGGAAGGAAGGAAAGAAGGAAGGAAAGAAAGAAGGAAGGAAAGAAAGAAGGAAGGAAAGAAGGAAGGAAAGAAGGAAGGAAAGAAGGAAGGAAAGAAGGAAGGAAAGAAGGAAGGAAAGAAGGAAGGAAGGAAAAGAAAGAAAGAAATGAAGGAAGGAAAGAAGGAAGGAAAGAAAGAAGGAAGGAAAGAAGGAAGGAAAGAAGGAAGGAAAGAAGGAAGGAAAGAAGGAAGGAAAGAAGGAAGGAAGGAAAAGAAAGAAAGAAATGAAGGAAGGAAGGAAAGAAGGAAAGAAAGAAGGAAGGAAAGAAAGGAAGGAAGGAAGGAAAGAAGGAAGAAAAAAGGCAGGAAAGAAAGAAGGAAGGAAAGAAGGGAGGAAGGAGAAGAGAGGAAGGCTGGGCAGCCTTATCTGGCCCTCTGCAGCTTGGAACTTCACTTGGTGGCTGGGGTTGATGGTGTTCTGGCGTTCTAATTCAACTCACACTGTGGAGGGACTTAGGCAGAGGAGTGTTGGTGGCATCATCTACCAACTTCTCTGAACCTCTTGCATCCAAGAGGTCCCTGGTTGTTTTCTTGCAGACCCAACTAAGTAACATCATGCTGGGTCATGGAGCATTGCAGGAGGAAAGAATCAAGCTCAGAAGGCATCAAGGAGCCCACCGTTCAACCCTGACTTACAAGTGTTCCACGAATTGAGTCTTCCCAGTTGCAGAGTCTCAAGAAGTCTCCACCCAGCATCTCCAGGAACTCATCACGCTCTCCACCACCAACGCTCTGGATCCCCAGAAGTCTGGGAAGATGGGATGTTGTTGGACCAGAGCTTTACAGCTTTAACTGTGGGGGTTTAATACACAGAAAGTCCAAAGGGAGCCTTGAGTCCCCCAAAAGGTTGCTAGGCTGACCTGGGATAAGGCTTCTTCTTGACTGTCATTCTGAAGAGTTAACTGATCCTCCATCTTTGCAAAATGATCAGCTGACTCTGGGAGTGGGCAAGGGGAGGCCCATTGAGCTGTGTGCGCAACCTTTGCAGTCAAGCCACAGCTTCCATCTCGGCCCCTTAACTCACCTGTGAGGGCAGGTGGCTGCTGTATTTTCCTACGGGCCACCTTGGAAGGGGATCTTCTGATTGTGGGACTTGTGCCTGGTTTAGTCCATCCAAAATCCTTTGGCCACCTGATGAGAAGGAAGAAGGACTCCCTGGAGAAGAGCCTCATGCTGGGAACGATGGAGGGCAAAAGAAGAAGAAGGGGACGACAGAGAAGGAGTGGGTTGGATGGAGTCACCGAAGCAGCCGGCGTGAGCTTCAATGGACTCCAGAGGATGGCAGAGGACAGGAAGAACATTGTCCATGGGGTTGTGATGGGTCGGACACGACTTCACAACTATCTACCCTGCAAGTCCCTTGGACTGCAAGGTGATCCAACCGGTCAGTCCTAGAGGAGATCAACCCGGACTGCTCTTTAGAAGACCAAATTCTGAAGAGGAAACTCAAAGCCTTTGGCCACCTGATGAGACGGAAGAAGGACTCCCTGGAGAAGAGCCTCATGCTGGGAACGATGGAGGGCAAAAGAAGAAGAAGGGGACGGCAAAGAAGGAGGTGGCTGGATGGAGTCACCAAAGCAGCCGGCGTGAGCTTCAATGGACTCCAGAGGATGGGAGAGGACAGGAAGGCCTGGAGGAACATTGTCCATGGAGTCACAATGACTTCGCAATTAACAACAACTCCATCTGCACCTTGGGGATCATTCTTCGGCCAAGCTCTGACTTCCCTCTTGCCAAAATTCCCCAAATGATAAAAAGTTTGGTTCTAAGAAATGAATAATGTAACATCGGCGTCTTATCTTAGTTTCTCCATTTGTCATTGAAAGAAGACATGATGGATGTGTCAACCACATGACGCTTCTGGCAATAAGGATTTCACAAGTTGCTATCTCTGCATTTCCAAAACCATCCATAGAAACTCTGCCTTTGTTTGATAAATGTCTATTCTCCCTTTTTTATCTCGACCTGAGATTTTTCTATTCACAAACCTCTGCAGGCTGTGTGGAACGCAAATATCACCCCCCCCCCCCGGTCCCAAGGCCTGGATTCAGCTTTGGCCCTGTGGACGGAGAGCCCAGAACCTCGCCATCAAAAGCGGATAATTATGACATCAAAGAGATAAGAAGGGGAGGCGCCCCTGATTGGCGATTTCATTTGCTTCTGTAAATCTATTTCTCTCCAATTAGTTAAAATGGCACCTTACGTTATGTTCTCCAAATATCACATGTATTATTATGTAAAGGTTGAGTTAGTCATTATGTTTGAAAAGGTCAAGGTTTGAATTTAATGCCGGAGAGAGAGACAGTGTCCCCTGTCAGCTCGTGGTAATTACGATGCAGCACGTTAACTGGACTTCAGAAGGATTACCGTGTCCCTCTTGTTATGGAGACGGTGTCTGGTTGGCTAGCCAAACACTCCGTTCTAGGATACTGGATGGTTGGCAACAGACTCTCCTTGGCTGCGTCTCAACTCCAGCATTAAATTGACATTATCTGTGGTGTCATAAATATTGAGAGTGTTTCTGTTAGGAGTCATGGTCGCCGTTGCAGGAGAGAAGAACCTTTGGACACAATGGAGGTGGAGGGACACTACACACAGGAGGTCTTTCCCTTTAAAAAGGCGGGTAACTTAACGGGGGACCCACCCTGGCTGATCCGTGGGAGAGCCTTTCCCTGAGACATAGGAACAACAGGAGAATCACGAGGAAAAATGATCACGATGGCCTTCATTCAGTATTGGTGTGAGAGAAAATATACGTGGACAATGTTGTTCCATGGCTTTGTCGCTAGGTGGCGCTGTTTGGGAAAGTCAAGGGCTGGATGCACACATCATGCTAAGCTTTGGGATGGCCTTGTCTTGTAAAGCCTGACCATTGAGGTTTCCTAGCCATGGCTTATCACGGGATTCTGCAGAATCAGCCAATGGTGATCTAATGAAGCCACGCTGAGAGAGAAAATATACGTGGACAATGTTGTTCCATGGCTTTGTCACTAGCCGGCACTGTTTGGGAAATTCAAGGGCTGGATGCACACATCATGCTAAGCTTTGGGATGGCCTTGTCTTGTAAACCCTGACCATTGAGGTTTTCTAACAGTGGCTTATCACAGGATTCTGCAGAATCAGCCAATGATCTAATGAAGCCACGGTGAGAGAGAAAATACACGTGGACAATGTTGTTCCATGGCTTTGTCACTAGGTGGTGCTGTTTGGGAAAGTCAAGGGCTGGATGCACACATCATGCTAAGCTTTGGGATGGCCTTGTCTTGTAAAGCCTGACCATTGAGGTTTCCTAAGAGTGGCGTATCACGGGATTCTGCAGAATCAGCCAATGGTGATCTAATGAAGCAAGCAATACTTTGTTAGGGTGTGTGTGCGCGCGCACCCTGTGAATCTTCAACAGCAGTGTTTCTCAACCTTGGCGGAAGTCCTGTGGACTTCAACTCCCAGAATCCCCAAGTCCAGAGGACTTAAAAGTCACCAAGGTTGAGAAACACTGTTCTGCAGCAACTCGTATCTTGGATTTGGATTGGATTTATTACATTTATATGAATATCTGAGGATATTTCCTTATTTCCTTATTTGCTGCAACAGTTGAGGCTGGCACCTCCCACTGACACCCAGACGCTTCTTCGGCTCATTAATTCCATGGGCCCAACATAGGCTGTGACTCAACTTAGCTTTTTAATGGAACGTGGCAAAAAAAAAAAGAATTAACACGGCTTTTAAAGAAAAATTATTCTTGGCCTCTGCAGCTGAACTGTCAGCGTTTGGGTGCCATGCTAATTTTAGCTTTCAGCTGGTAATGCCACCTCTGCGCTCGGGCCCTGATGGCACTGGATTCGCTGTGTAATCCAGAGAATTCCAATGTCTGCTTTGGCCAAGTTAAAAAAAAAATGGATATCCTGTTTGTTTGTTTTTGCAAAATTTATACCCGTTTACAAAACGTTTCTTAAATGTGGATGCAGGGAAGGGGCCACAGATGTTACAGAGACGTGGGGTGTGTGATTTGAAATTAAAGGGAATAACTGTTTTGGTGGGGCTGCATTTGTGAGCGTCGGGAAAAATAATTCAAAATTTTTGCGTGCCCGCAAGACGCCCTCTCTCAGCAAACCGGTGGTAAACCGGTTAGGAACCCACCACTGGATTGAGGGCAAGAGAAGAAGGAGACGATGGAGAAGGAGGTGGCTGGATGGAGTCACTGAAGCAGCCGGCGTGAGCTTAAATGGACTCCAGAGGATGGTAGAGGACAGGAAGGCCTGGAGGAACATGGTCCATTGGGTCACGATGGGTCAGACATGACTTTGCAACCAACAACAACACTCTCTCCCTCTCCCTCCCTCCCTCTCTCCCTCCCTCCCTCTCCCTCTCTCATCTATCTATCTATCTATCTATCTATCTATCTATCTATCTATCTATCTATCTATCTATCTATCTATCTATCTATCTTACCTATCTATCTTACCTATCTATCTATCTATCTACCTCTATCCATCCATCCATCCATCCATCTTATCTATCTATCTCTATCTCTATCTCTATCTATCTATGTATCTATCTTATCTATTTTATCTATCTCTATCTATCCCTATCTATCTATCTATCTATCTATCTATCTATCTATCTATCTATCTATCTATCTATCCATCCATCCATCCATCCATCCATTCATCCAATTCATCCATCCAATTCATCCATCCAATTCATCCATCCATCCATCCATCCATCCATCCATCCATCCATCCATCCATCCATCCATCCATCCATCTATCTATCTATCTATCTATCTATCTATCTATCTATCTATCTATCTATCTATCATCTATCTATCTCAAGTACTTTGGCCACCTCATGAGAAGGAAAGACTCACTGGAGAAGAGCCTAATATTGGGAAAGATTGAGGGCAAAAGAAGAATCTATGGAAAGTTGGACCATAAGGAAGGCTGAGCGCCAAAGAATGGAGGCCCTTGAACTCTGGTGCTGGAGAAGAAGACTCCTGCATTGAGTCCCTTGGACTGCAAGATGATCCAACCAGTCAATCTTAGAGGAGATCAACCCTGACTGCTCTTTAGAAGGCCAGATCCTGAAGGGGAAACCCAAATACTTTGTCCACCTAATGAGAAGGAAGGACTCCCTGGAGAAGAGCCTCATGCTGGGAAAGATGGAGGGCAGAAGAAGAAGAAGGGGACGGCAGAGAAGGAGGTGGCTGGATGGAGTCTCCAAAGCAGAAGGCGTGAACTTAAATGGACTCCAGAGGATGGGAGAGGACAGGAAGGCCTGGAGGAACGTTGTCCATGGGACCATGATGGGTCGGACACAACTTCGCAACTAACAATAACAACATATTTGGTTTCTACTGATCACCCTAAACATACCCAATTCCCCCCCCCCCAAAATAACTGTGCTGGGAAATCTTTCCTCCATCAAGACTGATTCAACAACCACAGCGAAAAATAAAACATTCCCACCTCTCTTTCTCCCTGTCCTGGTTCTACCCGTAAAAATTCCCACGGAAAATTGCAATCGCTAGAAAAACCCTCACAGCTTCTTTTTTGCTCGCTTGTCTTTGAGGATGCGATTTCCTTCCAGGCCAGGCGGATGCGGGAATGAGATTTTTTTTTCTGCAAGGTTAGGATGGCGCCTCCGATTCATCTTGCCACGAGCAATTTCCCTGGGCTGCTTGCAACGATCCCTCGCCAGGCAGAATTTGGGTCATTCAGCCTTCAGCCTTTCCTTTGATGTCCTGCCAACTCTCGTCTCCCAGTTGGCTTTAGCGGAGCGAAAGGCTGCTGGGAACGGGGGCAAAAGTCGGAATGCTTTGCTGCTGTAATCTGGGTTACCTTGTCAGGTGTGAGTTTCATCTGGCAGATCGAGCATTTTTGCCAGTTGTGCGTAAAAGATGTGGCCTGCAACTTTTTAGTCAAGGGAAGAGCCATAGAACTCTGTAGGAGGAGCTTCCCCATGACCAAAATGATGTTGACTTCTTAATACACCTGGACCAGTGGCAGGAAGTCTTCTGGATTACATAGTCAGGTGGCCATATTTAAAGTAGGCTGGGGGATCCCTCAATGGTCAATCAGTCAATCAATCAGGATAGAGCTGGAAGCGACCTTGGAGGTCTTCTAGTCCAACCCCCCCTGCTCAAGCAGGAGACCCTCTACCATTTCAGACAAGTGACTGTCCAGTCTCTTCTTAAAAACCTCCAGTGATGGACACCCTACAACGTCTGAAGGCAACTTCTGTTCCACTGCTTAATTGTCCTCACTGTTAGGAAGTTTCTCCTTAATTCCAGATTGCTTCTCTCTTTGATTAGTTTCCATCCCTTATTCCTTGTCTGGCCTTTGGAGAATAGCTTGACTCCCTCCTCTCTGGGGCAGCCCCTCCAATATTGGAAGACTGCTATCCTGTCCTCCCTGGTCCTTCTTTTCTCTAGATCAGACAAATCCAAATCCTGCAGCTGTTCTTCATAGGCTTTGAAGCCCAGGTTGACCTCTCTTCTCCATGACAGCTCCTCAAGTAACAGCATAACAGCGTTCGAAGGGTTCTTGGAGGTCTTCTAGTCCATCCCGCTGCTCAAGAAGGAGTCCCTACACCATCTCAGACAAGTGACTCTCCAGCCTCTTCTTAAAAACCTCCAGTGATGGACACCCTACAACTTCTGAAGGCAACTTCTGTTCCACTGCTTAATTGTCCTCACTGTTAGGAAGTTTCTCTTTAATTCCAGGTGGCTTCTCTTCTTGACTAGTTTCCGTCCATTGCTTCTTGTCCTACTCTCAGGTGCTTTGGAAAACAGGTTGGTTTAGATGCAAGGCTACCTGGGGGGACACCAGTTTGAGGAATAACATCTTTAGATGACTCCCTGTCTACTTCATGTTGGCATGTTGACTGTCCCTGCTGGAAATTCTCTTTTTTGCCCAGATTGTGATACGACAATGTTGCAGCTGATAGACTTTCTCATTCACCTATGGATCCACACTTCTTTTTCTAGTGTAGGTTGTAGACACAGGATCCCACCATGAACTTAGGTCAAAGAATTGCAACTTCAAGCCCCCAGCTGGGTTTTTAGTTCCAACCAAAACTTTCCAAAACTGGAAAGGAAAAAAAAGCACCATCTTCAAAGTAACCTATGTAGGACCCAATTCTACCAGTTGTAAAGATTCCAAAACACCACAAATTGCACAAAGATATTTGTGGTGGTTCTTGGTAAGATTCCAGAGTGTCAGCAGCTGTTCTGTTGTGTCTCATGCCCGCAACTAGAGGTGGGTTCCTACCAGTTCGCACCGATTCGGTAGAACCGGTTTGTCAAATCTACCGAACCGGTTAGAAGAGGTTCCACCAGTGGACCCGGAAAGCAGGCCACACCTACAGAAGAGGTTCCAAAATTTTTTGAAACCCACCACTGGTCCTTGGATATGATTATTCTACACTATCATGCTCATATTTATAAAACTCAGTGCCTCTGTGAAAGGTAAGGATGACTACTGTGTTTGTGATGCAATCAGAACATTGTGTGTGTGGAAGTTGTTTTAACGCAAACCAAAGATGCCTTTTAAAAAACAAGTTTACATCATATTCTGTGTGTGAGGTAATTTAAGGTGGTTCTGACAAGTGTCGTCGGCATCTTCATATCCGGTCACATGGGTGGCAAGCCACTCCCATCCGGTCACATGGGCAGCAAGCCACTCCCACAAAGGAGGCCATACCCACAGAGTAGGTTCGAACAATTTGTGAAACCCACCACTGCCCCTAACTCTGTAGAAGCTTTGGACATGACGGTATCTAAAGATTGCGGGATTTGGACAAAGAAACCACTTATATTTGCGTAGCCACCTTTTAACAAACACAACCTCCCGTTGCATTAAGCCGCCAATCTTTCTCCTCCATGGCCAGAGTTCTTTTTCTTTGCCTTTAGATTCTTTTGGGGGACGATACAGTGGGGTAACGATGATAGATCAAGGAACAGAAACATTTCAGAAAGCATTAAATTCAGATTTGCCCGCTGTATCCTCAGGCGGAGCAAAATTGCCCTTTTTTTTGCCAATATTTCCAGGAAAACGCTGGGCTACGCACACACACACACACACACACAAAACCCACCCCAAACCCACATATAAATGAAAGTGTGCATGTGTGCATTTTAGCGTGCAGGCAACTGTAGAATACGCCGAAGAAGAACCCTGTAGATTTTTCCTAATGGCCTCGATTTTGCATTCTGTATCATTGCCCACCGTTGTTGCTAATATAGCATGAAATCCAATTGCACAATAGGGCAGACGCCTCAACTTCCCCTCTGCAAAGTTGGAAGCCCATAATCCTGCACGAATCATTAGCTGAGCCAGTGAATGGGGTGGGAAGCACCCCGCTCTCCTCCGTCCTTCTCCTGACTGATCACCAACGTTTTGCATAACTCCAAACCCACAACAGTCATGTCTATGCCTCGCACGAAGGCCACGAAATTCCCAGGAAAGCATAACTTAAGCTCATCCGTCTTGTTTTGTTCAGCTTTTTTGCGTTTCGGGGATCTTGCGTGCAGAGGTGGGTTCCTACCAGTTCGCACCTATTCGGTAGAACCGGTTCGTCAAATCTACCGAACCGGTTAGGAGAGGTTCCACCAGTGGACCCGGAAAGCAGGCCACACCTACAGAAGAGGTTCCAAAATTTTTTGAAACCCACCACTGGTCCTTGGATATGATTATTCTACACTATCATGCTCCTATTTATAAAACTCAGTGCCTCTGTGAAAGGCAAGGATGACTACTGCGTTTGTGGTGCAATCAGAACATTGCGTGTGTTGAAGTTGTTTTAACGCAAACCAAAGATGCCTTTTCAAAAACAAGTTGACATCCTATTCTTATGCATGCCAGGGCTGTGTGTGAGGTCATTTAAGGTGGTTCTGACAAGTGTCGTCGGCATCTTCATATCCGGTCCCATGGGTGGCAAGCCACTCCCATCCGGTCACATGGGTGGCAAGCCACTCCCACAAAGGAGGCCAAACCCACAGAGTAGGTTCGAACAATTTTTGAAACCCACCACTGCTTGCGTGGCTCGCACCCCGCCATCACCGCGAATAAGGCCTCTTCAGACCGTTTCAGACAAACATGGTCTGCTGCTTCTTCAGTTCCGAAGAGTTTGGGCGTGGAGAATGCGGGAATCTTCCCGGCATCCATCACTTTGATTCTTCCTGCAAATTTCTTGAAGCAAAATGACTGCTTGCCTTTTTCTTTCTTTCTTTCTTGATTTAGCCAAAGCTTGAGGAAGGTAATAAAATGAGACCTACATACATTCCCTCGAATTGTTCTACCCAAACGCCCTGCAGAGGAAAAGGAACATTTCTGTGTATTAAATCTGGGACGGCTTTGCTGGAGAAATGCCCTTTTAGAGATCATTGTGGGTCTAAAATCTCTCCCGGCGTATAAACCAGAATATGCCAGGTTTCCCTCCTCTGCTTTTGACACACCTTGGAGAGTAGGGGACGGTTATCTTTGAATCTGTTCGATTGGATCCACAGGACAGCGTATTTTGAAGGCCTTAAAGTTGAGAAAGTATGGACAAAGTCAACAAAACGGTTTTATCCAACTTGGGCACTTTCTCACGAGGCTTCAAAGAGGACCTGCCTCACCATCTGGCCATAGCTTCTGCTCTGAAGCTCTCCCAAGCCCATAAACCCCTCCAAGAAAAACAGACCCCCGCCCCATGGAGCAAGAAACCACAATCTGGCCAGGTTTTCCTCCAGAATGGATGGCCTCCATGTCAGAATGGCTCCCTCCCCATTCTATCTCTCGTCCCAATGCAAAGAAATTAATTTTCTGGACATAATTTCAAGGCCTCCGGGACATTATCAGGAGGAGAGCAAAAATAGAAGATCATTACCAGTCAGGTATGCGGACAAGTGTGACTAATAACCGGAGTGTCATTGATTTAATAATCTAATATTTCGTCTCTGCATGCTCAGCGTTTGGGAGATAAAGATTTAAGCCTGCCCGCAGAGGGGATTAAATTCACAGGTTTCTCCTCATGTCTGCCAGGGTGGGAGAGATGCGACCTGTGGCCCAATTCCCAGATGAAATAAGTAGACTTGAAGGCAACCCTTGGGAATCCTGCATCCAGTTTTGGTCGCCACAATGTAGAAAAGATGTGGAGACTCTGGAAAGAGTGCAGAGAAGAGCAACAAAGAGGATTAGGGGACTGGAGGCTAAAACATAGGAAGAACGGTTGCAGGAACTGGGGATGTCTAGTTTGATGAAAAGAAGGACTAGGGGAGACATGACAGCAGTCTTCCAATATAGCAATAGCAATAGCAGTTAGACTTATATACCGCTTCATAGAGCTTTCAGCCCTCTCTAAGCGGTTTACAGAGTCAGCATATTGCCCCCACAGTCTGGGTCCTCATTTCACCCACCTCGGAAGGATGGAAGGCTGAGTCAACCTTGAGCCGGTGAGATTAGAACCGCTGAACTGCAGATAACAGTCAGCTGAAGTGGCCTGCAGTACTGCACCCTAACCACTGCGCCACCTCGGCTCTTTTTTCTTTCTTTCTTTCTTTCTTTCTTTCTTTCTTTCTTTCTTTCTTTCTTTCTTTCTTTCTTTCTTTCTTTCTCAATAGCAATAGCAGTTAGATTTATGTACCGCTTCATAGGGCTTTCAGCCCTCTCTAAGCGGTTTACAGAGTCAGCATATCGCCCCCACAGTCTGGGTCCTCATTTCACCCACCTCGGAAGGATGGAAGGCTGAGTCAACCTTGAGCCGGTGAGATTAGAACCGCTGAACTGCAGATAACTGCAGTCAGCTGAAGTGGCCTGCAGTACTGCACCCTAACCACTGCACCACCTCGGCTCTTTTCAGGGGTTGCCACAAAGAAGAGGGAGTCAAATATTCTCCAAGGCACCTGAGGATAGAACAAGAAGAAATGGGTGGAAACTAACCGAGGAGAGAAGCAACTTAGAACCGAGGAGGAATTTCCTGGCAGTGAGAACAATTAATCAGTGGAACAGAAGTTGCCTCCAGAAGTTGTGAATGCCCCAACACTGGAGGCTTTTAAGAAGGAACTGGACAGCTATTCATCTAAAATGGTGTAGAGCCTCCTGCTTGAACATGGGGTTGGACTAGAAGACCTCCAAGGTCCCTTCCAACTCTGTTGTTATTCTTATTCTGAAACACAATCTTGATTGTTCTGATATCTGGAGGTTTGAGGAGGGAAAGGCCGGAGAGATGCAATCTGTGATGATTGCTAGTATGCCCCCCCCCTCCCTTTGCGTTATCTTCACACCTCGGCAGATTCATCAGAACTTAGAGACCCCAGACCAGCTGCCGAAGTTCAGTTTATTTTATGTTTTTGTTTAAAAAGAACAAGCAGGCAGAATAACCATCCTGCAGGGCCGGTGCATTCAAACCTGGGCTTGGCTTATTTTGATTAGAAAGAAACTTCCAGAACCCCCAATCCAATTGTATTTCCCTGTTGGAAGCCACCTCGTAACTCTGCTTGCGAAATCTTTTCCACTGGGTGCAGGATACAGCTTTTTGTTGTTGTTGTTATTGTAGTACATCCTGGAACACTTTAAAAAAAAAACCACCACACTTTCACCACAATGCATAATTAACCTGAGGATGTGATGTTGGGAAGGTGGAGCCAACTGTTCTGACTGAGGCTTCCCAAGAGCCTGAAGCAACTCCTGGTCCCGACAAAAAAACACTTTTATTAATTGACTGTGAATTCTGCTCATTCGCCTTCAGCAAAATCTTTCAAGGGAGGATTTACAGTCACCGACCTTATCTGGCTTGGAGAGCTGCCAGGTCGATATCTGCAAAATTTGGCAAGGAGCCTCGGAGAGTCACAAACAAATGAAGCGAACTAATTGTCTCCTGCAAACTCCACTCCCCTTTCGCTCCTCTTTTATTCCCTCTGGGAGGGGCCATTCATCGTCCACCTGTGGCCTTACTCCCACGTTGACATCTGTTTTTTAGCTGTTCCCTTCGTCTGGCAACTCTGTGCATGCGAACACTGGGAAGAGGCTCCAGCTGTTCTTCTGCCTCACTGATGTCTGACTCCGGAGGCAGCTGATAACTGGCATACGGCCCTGGCCCCCTCTCTGCCTCCGACACAGAGCCCTCCTCAGAGCCTTCCCCAGACTCCAGGACTGCCCCAGGTTCCTCCCCAACCTCCTCACTGTCCGAATCAGCTGCCAGCTCTGCTGGCCGCTGGTGGGCCACAACACCAACCCATGGCCAGTACAGAGCAGCAGGGTGAAGGCTGTCCAGGGGTGCTCCTCCCTTCTGATGCCTCAGTTTCCCCCTTGGTGACGCTGGATAGAATAAGGGCCCTGATGCCATTATCTCATTTCCTTGTCAGCTCTCTGCTTTCAGAATGATTGCCTGGCAGTCTTATGAAATGAGCCCACGGGAAGGAAACTAATATCATTATAAATCTCCCGGATGGGAGCAGAAGAGAATAAACAGGAGTAAATAACACCATGGGGATAAGCAGCCTGTTTGCATCACCACCACCATAAACTCCGGCGGCAACGAGAGTGATGGGCAAAACTGCATTTAGGCGGAGGGGGGGGGGGAGAGCCAGTAAGTGTATTTTAAAAAATGGTAAAGTCGGACCGTTTGGTATAAATCACAGCTGGGGAAGGCAAAGGGGGACCGAAGAGCCTAAATGGCCATCGGGCAACTTCTGCCAGTGAAGGAAAAGGGCAGTTCTCAATTCATGGACCCTAACCCAATACTGAGGCCGCTTTAAAATACGTGGACTTCAGCTCCCAGAATTCCTCAGCCAGCCATGTTGGCAGAGGAATTCTGGGAGTTGAAGTCCACAAGTCTCAAAAGTTCCCAGACCGGTGGACTACAACTCCCAGAATTTCCCAGTCAGCATTGGAGTTCTGGGAGCTGAAGTCCACCTATCTTAAAGTGGCCTCAGGATTGGTGTAGGGTCCATGAATTGAGAACTGTCCTTTGAGGGGAGGCCCACCCCACTTTTCTGTAAAGCTTGTGTGCCCAGGGCCATTACAACACAGTCCGATGAAGTGGGAGATGGACCTTTTGGGGGCTCACCCATGGAATTTCCTCAAGCTGCTGCTGTCTATGGTACTGAAACACATTGCCCCACTGGGATTACTGGGTGAGTCAGATCCCAGGCCTGGATTTAATGTGTTTGTGAGGGTCCTTTTATATTTCTGATTGATGGAAGGCTGTTGACTTAGCCTTCCATCCTTCCGAGGTGGGTGAAATGAGGACCCGGATTGTTGTTGGGGGCGATATGCTGACTCTGTAAACCGCTTAGAGAGGGCTGAAAGCCCTATAAAGCGGTATATAAGTCTAACTGCTAAGAGCCGAAGTGGCGCAGTGGTTAAATGCAGCACTGCAGGCTACTTCAGCTGACTGCAGTTCGGCAGTTCAAATCTCACCGGCTCAGGGTTGACTCAGCCTTCCGTCCTTCCGAGGTGGGTAAAATGAGGACCCGGATTGTTGTTGGGGGGCGATATGCTGACTCTGTAAACCGCTTAGAGAGGGCTGAAAGCCCTATGAAGTGGTATATAAGTCTAACTGCTATTGCTATTGGTCTCGCTGTGGCTGTTTCAGCCTGGGCTCTGGGTTGTTTTAGGTTCTTAATGTTTTTATGGCTGATTTTATGGCTGTTTTTTTTCCAGGGAGAATATTTGCCAATAATAAAAAAAAAACCCTGCCAAATCCATTGACACTGATTTATTAAAGAAAAATAATAATATTTTTGGAACCTCCCCCCCAGACTTCCTGCTTCTAGCATCTGCTTAAGGCTCCAGCTTTATTATTATGACGAGCTAAGCTGTCAATCTTACTTCCTGACTGTCCCTTAATTGCTTTGAATGTGTTTGTCATTTATAGGAGTCCTTCCAACCATGTTCCGTTTTAGGCCGTCTATAAATTCTTTGAATAAATAAGTGATGCGTCACAGGCGTGTAGAAACAGCAGGCAGCTCTCTTACCTTTTCACGCTCGCAAAATACGTCTTTAGGTGTGTAACAATGAAGCTATTCAGGAGGGAAGGGACTTTTTGAAGCCCCTGGAAATTGGAGAATGCAGCCTTTGCTTTGAGCCAGGAATAATATATATATATCAGTCCAAGTACCTTTTGGATGGAAAAAAAACCCCAGATCTTCTAAAATATGTATGTATGTATGCATGCATGCATACATACATACATACATACATATATTTAAAGTCAAAACCCCTGGTATGCCCCAATTATGGGAGGAAGCTAATTGCTTCCATTCTCTGTCCATCGGCTCGTCACAAGAGACCATCCAGACAGAAAGCCCAATATTTTACTGTTGCCTTTGTTACATTTGTGTAGTATTTGTGCTGATAAATAAATAAAGGGAGACTAGTATAGATCTATTTCAAGCTATTTAGCTCTCATCAGCTAGCCATTCGAATCCCAGTAAGGGTATGGCTAGCTGATGAGAGCTAAATAGCTTGAAATAGATCTATACTAGTCTCCCTTTATTTATTTATCAGCACAAATTATATATATATATATATATATATGTGTGTGTGTGTGTGTGTGTGTGTGTGTGTGTGTGTGTGTTTATTTGTTGCCACAAATATAACAAAGGCAACAGTAAAAATATTGGGTTTCTGTCGTGATGGACTCTTGTGACGAGCCGATTGACAGATGATGGAAGCAGTTAGCTTCCTCCCATAATTGGGGCTTACCAGGGGTTGTAAAAATCTAATATATATATATATATATATATATATATATATATATATATGTGTGTGTGTGTGTGTGTGTGTGTGTGTGTGTGTGTGTGTGTGTGTGTGTGTGTGTGTGTATGTATGTATGTGTATATATATATATATATATATATATATATATATATATATATATATCCATATCCATATCCATATCCATATCCATATCCATATCCATATCCATATCCATATCCATATCCATATCCATATCCATATCCATATCCATATCCATATCCATATCCATATCCATATCCATATCCATATTTAGGCATACCAGGGGTTGTGACACTAAATACATACCTATTTCCCTGGCTCAGCTGATAAAGGAGAAGAACCTTATGGCTTAGTGGTTAACACATCTGCCTAAAATGCAATACAGCACAGGTTCTAATCCCAGTAAGGGTATGGCTAGCTGATGAGAGCTAAATAGCTTGAAATAGATCTATACTAGTCTCCCTTTATTTATTTATCAGCACAAATACAACACAAATGTAACAAAGGCAACAGTAAAAATATTGGGTTTCTGCCTGGATGGTCTCTTGTGACGAGCCGATGGGCAGAGAATGGAAGCAGTGAACTTCCTCCCATATTTGGGCATACCGGGGGTTGTGACACTAAATACATACATACATACATACATACATACATACATACATACATACATTCATTCATTCATTCATTCATTCATTCATACACACATTCATACACACATTCATACACACACACACACACACACACACACACACACACATATATATATTTCTAAAGTAAATTACAGCTTCAGAAACCCTGTCCTTAATCTAGCTGTGAAAGCTTTGCAGAAAGCTTTTTTTTTTTCATTTCATTTCATTACATATTTTGTGTGCCATGCCATGGGAAGGCACCTGGCAAAAAACCCCATGTTTCTCCAATCTGAGGAAGGTTATGTTTGGGGGCATCGTGTCACCTCTGTGATTGGTACAAATTGGGCAGGTTGCTGCATCTCTTCTGTGTCACTTTAAAAAAAAAATAATCGCCGTTTTCTCTTTCTTCCAGCAAAGCAGAAACGGTTCTTATGATTGTCAAATAAGTACAAGTCCCCAGAGGACTTCCTGCTGCCCCCCCT
The DNA here is from genome assembly GCF_051295495.1 of Thamnophis sirtalis. Classification (NCBI taxonomy): domain Eukaryota; kingdom Metazoa; phylum Chordata; class Lepidosauria; order Squamata; family Natricidae; genus Thamnophis; species Thamnophis sirtalis. The sequence goes on along the minus strand of NW_028261393.1, from coordinate 55,357,033 downwards.
CCACACACACAATTGGGGTCTTGCTGTAAAAATTCTGACACCAGCTCTCCTCGCGCGGGTCCACGGGTATAATGGCACACCTAGGGAAAAGATTGCAGGTTTTTTGGGGGGGGGACAACAGAGCCAATTTAAGGAGGAGGCTGCAAAAGCAACTTAATTTTGCAAGCTTCTTCTTCGGTAACATTGCATTGCTAACTAAGGGCGCACAGCATGGCTGGCTGAGGAATTCTGGGAGTTGAAGTCCACAAGTCTTAAAGTGGCCAAGGTTGGAGACCCCTGTTGTAGGGTCTCCTGCTTGAGCGGACAGGGTTCGGCTAGAAGACCTCCAAGTTCCCTTCCAAATCTGTTGTTCTGTTATTCCTTTTCATCTCCCTGGCCTACGGGAGGCATACAATAGCAATAGCAATAGCAGTTAGACTTATATACCGCTTCATAGGGCTTTCAGCCCTCTCTAAGCGGTTTACAGAGTCAGCATATCGCCCCCAACAACAATCCGGGTCCTCATTTCACCCACCTCGGAAGGATGGAAGGCTGAGTCAACCTTGAGCCGGTGAGATTAGAACCGCCGAACTGCAGATAACAGTCAGCTGAAGTGGCCTGCAGTACTGCACTCTAACCACTGTGCCACCTTGGCTCTTCCTTAATTAACCAGTGGAGCAACTTGCCTCCAGAAGTTGTGAATGCCCCAACACTGGAAGTTTTGAAGTTTTGAAGAAGAGATGGGAGAACCATTTGTCTGAAATTATATAGGCTTTCCTGCCTGAGCAGGGGGTTGGACTAGAAGATCTCCAAGTTCCCTTCCAACTCTGTTGTTCTGTTATTCCTTTTCATCTTCCTGGCCCACGGGAGACATACAATAGCAATAGCAGTTAGACTTATATACCGCTTCATAGGGCTTTCAGCCCTCTCTAAGCGGTTTACAGAGTCAGCATATCGCCCCCAACAACAATCCGGGTCCTCATTTCACCCACCTCGGAAGGATGGAAGGCTGAGTCAACCCTGAGCCGGTGAGATTAGAACCGCCGAACTGCAGATAACAGTCAGCTGAAGTGGCCTGCAGTACTGCACCCTAACCACTGTGCCACCTTGGCTCTTCCTTAATTAACCAGTGGAGCAACTTGCCTCCAGAAGTTGTGAATGCCCCAACACTGGAAGTTTTGAAGTTTTGAAGAAGAGATGGGAGAACCATTTGTCTGAAATTATATAGGCTTTCCTGCCTGAGCAGGGGGTTGGACTAGAAGATCTCCAAGTTCCCTTCCAACTCTGTTGTTCTGTTATTCCTTTTCATCTTCCTGGCCCACGGGAGACATACAATAGCAATAGCAGTTAGACTTATATACCGCTTCATAGGGCTTTCAGCCCTCTCTAAGCGGTTTACAGAGTCAGCATATCGCCCCCAACAACAATCCGGGTCCTCATTTCACCCACCTCGGAAGGATGGAAGGCTGAGTCAACCCTGAGCCGGTGAGATTAGAACCGCCGAACTGCAGATAACAGTCAGCTGAAGTGGCCTGCAGTACTGCACTCTACCCACTGCGCCACTCTCGGCTCATACAATGCCCACCTAATCCGTCCTCTTAATCAGCCACCAAGCCTTGTTGAAAGGACAACTTCGACTCCTCTCTTCACATTTTAATAGCGTAAAAATAAATTTTGCATAATAATCCCGCTCCACTCTGCAGCCTGTAATCGTTATCGGCCCCATCGCTGATGGATGGCACTATTTGTTTCCGGTGATTTACGTGCCCTGACATATTTTTTGTAATGAGCTCCCTGGACAAACTCATCCATGGTATTCTTGGCTCACTAATCTATCACCGGTAGACCTTACCACCAGTCGGGGTCATGGATTCAATCAGTAAAATGTTTCTGGGGTGTAATTAATTACATTTTCTCCCCTTGCCCCCTCCCCCCCTCCCACGCTACAACCGGTCCTTTAAAACTGGATGAAAGCAATATATTTGTAAAAAAAATAACGATAATATTACCCACAATATTTCTTGGATATGTACGGTGTTTTGTTTGAGGTCATCAATCAGGAGGTTCCGGGCACATCTTGTTATTGTTGTTGTTGTTTTTAGCAATTGTGAGTTTCCAGGGCTGGGAACAGATCCACAATAACAAATGCTTGTTGCCTGGTGTAATTTAAGAGTTTAATTAGCTCCAGGAAGAGCACGGCAGTTTGGGGAAATAAATTCTTCCTTGAATGACAGCGAATGGAGATGCCAATCACAGGAGCTAGGAAATTGGTTCCCTTCCTCCACTGCATCAGTCACCAACTGGTGGTCCGTGAGAAAATTTTGGTGGTCCGCAGAAATATTATTTGCATTTTTTATATTGCACTCAATCAGGGGTCCTCAAACTACGGCCCCTGGGCTGGATACGTGCAATGAACGCTTGTGTTGCTGCAGAGAGTCTCCCCTTTTGGGGTCTTTTTATGGGGGGCAGAAATTCCGACTTGGGGTCTGCTTCAGCCTCCTGGTAGGGGGCTTTGGGCAAAGGCTGGAGGGAAGAACTGCTGGTGGCGAAGAGCCGGAGGGCCTCGTTCCAGTGGGACTGCATCACGGCCTGGAACTGGCTGACCATCTCAGCCCATTGAGCCTCCAGGCGCTGGCACCTGGCCTTGCACTCCCACAGGTCTTCCCTCTGCTTGGAAAGCCCATGCTCCTAGTCCTCAGTGAGGTGCTTCTGCTGAGCCTCCTTCTCAGCCAGATCCAATTTGAACTGAGCTGTTTTGCCAACTCTTTCTCCTGGTGGCTGCTTAGCTCCAGCAACTGCTTCCTGTTGGCGCCCTAAGGAGCCTGGGCGGACAGGTGAGGAGGGGCTGGGAGGGGAGGGGTGAGTAGAGGCTGGTGAAGCGCCCCCTCGATGTGAGTGACATTGAGTTGTCCACGCCCACCCAATCACAGCCCCTAGGGGCTCTCTAAAAACTTCCTAGAGGCTCTACATGGACATTTTGGTGAAGGTGGTGGGGTTTGGGGAGGCAAAAAATTCTGTACTCTGTGTATAAGACACACCTAGATTTTCAACCTCTTTTTTGGGGGGGGGAAAGTGTGTCTTATACTCCAAAAAATACGGTAGATCTTGATTTGAGCATATTAATGGGACGCCAGGCTGAATCCTTGTGCAGCTGGTTCTTGGCGTGCTCTGAACTCTTCCCCAGAAATTCCCAGAGAGCTAAGATATGTTAAGTATTTTGATATGGAAGCATAAATACCATCAACATAGAATGGAGTTTGCTCAAAAGCTGAAATACACCAATGAGAGGAAGAGTGGGAAACAGAGGAGAGAAGAAAGATAGGAAGAGAGGGATAGGAGAGAGGGTAAGGGGGGAAGACGAGAAGGATAAGGAGGAGTGGAATGAAGAGAGAGGAGAAGGAGAAAGGAAGGGGAAGTAGAGTAGAAAAGCATGATGGAGGGAAGAAAGGAGGTAGGAGAGAGGTAGAAGAAAGAGGTGTATGGAGAGCAGAAGAGCTAATAATGGGTTTTTATCTTTCTGGGCGTTAATTGCAAGAGGAACTGTTGTAATTACTACTTAATACAATAGGATACTGGCTATGTAATAGTATACATGTGATTGTATGTTATGAAAATGGAAAATAAAAAAAGTATATTTTTTAAAAAAAATTCCCAGAGACCTTTAAGCCCCTCCATCCAAGATTAACAATATCCCCGCACATTTGGGCCAGAAAAGCTGAAATGCTCAATTCCACGGTGCTCAATCTTCACAAAGGTCAAGATAAAATTATAGCTCAGAGCTGCTTTTCAGGTTTTATCCAAGAAGCGGGCATTGAACCCTAGACTCAGAGGCTCTCGATCTCATTTGCTGAAGCCTGGAGATTAGCCTCCCCCCTTCTCCTGCTTCCTGAGAATATTAAGAGCCCAGGACCAAGATTTAGGACTGATTGGCGGCGACATCATTTTTCTACTACTTAGTGGGAGGGGACAGGAGTGGGGGGGGGGAGGAGGAGAAGGAGAGACATCTATGTGGTTCTGGCTAGAATCAGCAGCTTTAATGAAATGTGAAAGGAGAAGGGGGAAGCCAAGGCTTGTGATCCCAGATTTGAACATTGAGCAGCTCCGCGAGCGTCAATCAAACGGGAAGTCACTCCAGAGCCTCCAGGAGTGATTCAGTGGCATTTAAGGTTGCAATGCAAAACAAACAAACAGACTTAAATTGGCTTGGGCGGGAGCCAAGGAAGGAGAGCTGGGTTGAACGCCAGCTGGGAACGTTTCAAAACGGGGATCACGTAGCTGGAATTAGCAATAGCAATAGCAATAGTTCGACTTATATACCGCTTCATAGGGCTCTCAGCCCTCTCTAAGCGGTTTACAGAGTCAGCATATTGCCCCCAACAACAATCCGGGTCCTCATTTTACCCACCTCGGAAGGATGGAAGGCTGAGTCAACCCTGAGCCAGTGAGATTTGAACCGCCGAACTGCAGAACTGCAGTCAGCTGAAGTAGCCTGCAGTGCTGCATTTAACCACTGCGCCACCTTGGCTCTTGTCGTAAACAATGGCTGGGCGTGGCCAGGTGCCCCAATTTTGATCCCAGATTTTGGGGTTTTTTTTGGGGGGGGGTCGTCAAAATGTGAATGAGTCACTTTTTTCAGAATGTTTTCTTCAGTAACTTTTCTTGGCCATTAAAAGAATGATTCTAAGGGGAAGAAAAGTCTGTTTATGAACAGATGTGGTGCTTTTACGGATACTAATCACCAAGAAGAGGCGGCCACTTGAATGGTACGTTGGGATTCCTTGGTTCTTCTTTTTCCATGGGTCGAAATCTTCTCAGCCCCAACTCCCTCCTGTTGTGGCATGCCAGCAGCCAGAGGAGCTGGTAGCAGAGTCGGACAGTGAGAAGGTTGGGGAAGGAACATGGACCAGTTCTGGAGTCTGGGGAAGGCTCTGAGGAGGGCTCTGCGTCGGAGGCAGAGAGGGGGCCAGGGCCATCTGGAAGTTCTCAGCTGCCTTCAAAGCTAGACATCAGTGAGGCAGAGGAACAGCTGGAGCCTGTTCCCAGTGTGCGCATGCGCAGAGCTGCCAGAAGAAAAGAACAGCTCAGAAATCAGGGTCGGCTTGGGAGTAAAGCCACAGGTGGACAGTGAGTGGCCCCTCCCATAGGAAATAAAAGAGGAGCAAAAGGGGAGGGGGCTTTTGCAAGAAACTGTTTGATTGTTGATTAGATCCTTTCAGGAGTGTGAAGATCTGTCCGTGAATCTCAGAGACTCTGTGCCCAGACTTTCCTTGCACAGCTCCTCATTTGGAAAATATTGACATGGCAGCTTTCCAAGATAGATAAGGTCTGTAGTTATAAATACTCCTTTGAAAGACTGTTTGCCAGGCCTTTGCTGAAGGTGATTGAGAGGAATTCACATCCATTTAATAAAAGGGCTTTTGCCAGGTCGCATCTGGGTCTGTTTGCTCTGTTTGAGGGCAGGTGGGCTGCCAAGAGGATGGGATTTGATCCTGCAAAATTCAGCTGAGTCTTCCATCCTTCTTTCCATTCCGTCCGTGACAATGCCGCCATTTATTCTGCTGGGTGCCCCGGGCGGAAGATGGAAGATGATCAGGAGTAATTCGATGCCAACTTTAAAAAAAAAAAATGGCCGGTGCTTCGGAGGTTAAGGAAACCCCCTAATAGCTGTGACATTCAAGGCTCACAAAGTTTGCCCCTAACATCCCAGCTCTGCCTGGCCTAATTACACTTTGACAGAACAATTAGGGGAAATTAGATACCTTCTCTCTCTCTTCCTTTCCAGCATGGTGCCATTTGTCCAGGCTGGAAAAAAAGTTACAAAGGTCATTTTCAAGCCAAGAATGTGTGAAGAATGTTGATTAGCCTTGTCTGGAGGAAGTGAAAGTGGATCTCTGGATGAAAGTGGAAGAGTTTGGATTTGATCCTACTTAGGGCTTGGAAGACAGTTGGGATACAAGGAGCCAAGGTGGCGCAGTGGTTAAATGCAGCACTGCAGGCTACTGCTAGATCAGCAGTTCAGCGGTTCAAATCTCACCGGCTCAGGGGTGACTCAGCCTTCCATCCTTCCGAGGTGGGTAAAATGAGGACCCAGATTGTTGGGGGCGATATGCTGACTCTGTAAACCGCTTAGAGAGGGCTGAAAGCCCTATGAAGCGGTATATAAGTCCACTGCTATTGCTATTGCTATTCTTCGTCTCCCCTCCATGCGCAGAGTTTCTTCTGGTGGCGCAGTGGTTAAATGCAGCACTGCAGGCTACTGCTAGATCAGCAGTTCAGCGGTTCAAATCCCACCGGCTCAGGGTTGACTCAGCCTTCCATCCTTCCGAGGTGGGTAAAATGAGGCCCCAGATTGTTGGGGGCAATATGCTGACTCTCTGTAAACCGCTTAGAGAGGGCTGAAAGCCCTATGAAGCGGTATATAAGTCTACTGCTAAGTCTACTGCTATTCTGATGGTCTCTGATGTCCAAGAGATGTTTGTCCCCCCATTTGTTCTGGACCCACAGACAACAATGATTCAGCCAGAAGACAGCATGTGAGGAAGTCCAAATGGTTTCTTGATGGCTCAGGGGCTAAGACGCTGGGCTTGTCGATCAGAAAAGTCGGCAGTTCGGCGGTTCGAATCCCTCGCGCCACGTAATGGAGTGAGCTCCTGTTACTTTTCCAAGCTTTGATCAACCTAACAGCTCGAAAGCATGTAAAAATGCAAGTAGAAAAAAACTACCTTTGGTGGGAAGGGAACAATGTTCTGTGCACCTTTGGCATTCAGTCATGCCGGCCACATGACCACGGAGACGTCTTTGGACAGCCCTGGCTCTTTGGCTTTGAAACGGAGATGGGCACTGCCCCCTAGAATTGGGAACGACTAGCACATACTGTATTTTTCAGAGTATAAGATGCACCGGTGTATAAGATGCACCAAGATTTTGAAAAGGCAAATTAAAAAAAAAAAGGTGGGATTCAAACCTAACCACTAAATCAGGGGTCCCCAAACTTGGCAACTTTAAGACT
>NW_028261393.1:55332545-55345045 GCF_051295495.1 Thamnophis sirtalis | reverse complement strand
GGTTAGGGTTGGGTTAGGGTTGGGTTGGGTTGGGGTTGGGGTTAGGATTGGGTTAGGGTTGGGGTTAGGGTTGGGATTAGGGTTGGGGTTGGGGTTGGGGTTGGGGTTGGGGTTAGGGTTAGTTAGTTAGTTAGTCAGTTAGTTAGTCCAGCAGGGTGTTACTAGCAGGGATTTCCTGCTTCATTTTCCTGGTTGACTCAAAGAAAAGGGACTCTGAACAGCGCAGCAAAAATTCAGAGGACTCCTGGAAAGTTAAAAATGGCCAGCCAGGAAATTTTGACCCCCACATCTTCAAATTGCCAAGGTTGAGAGATTCTGCTTTATTAATTTCTCCATTGCTCCGTTTTCAAATGACGGTTCCTGTTTTCACCTGCCCCGTCTCACCTTCACAGGAGAATGGTGCAGCTGGGCCAATTATCTCTGAGATAGCTTTACAAACTCCAGGTACATTGGAGCAGGAGGAATAACTCACAGGAGAACGGGCTCACCTTCCTTTGAGCAATGACACTTAAAGACGCTGCAGGTTGAGGAGCTAGCCGGACGCTAACTGGATTTGCACAAAAATCTGGCCCCTTCGGTGTCTGGTGTTTGTGTCGGATGCCTGCATTTCTAAGGTCTTGGGGTGTGGGGGGAGGAAAACGCACCTTTTTTAAGCCACCGCGCCCTCTGACACGTACAATTTGTCTGTGTGTCCCTTGGGACCGAAGAATAAATGGGAGATGACTTTATTGTCTTATAAATGAGATGTAAAACCAAGGTCTTGACCACTGGTGAGCATTAAAAATCTCATGGCACACGGTGTTAAATGGAGCAGAGCCATTTAGCCCAATCTCTTGGCCGCATTCCAGTTGGCGTAATTCTAACGATGCTGTGATTCAGAGTTTTCGAAGTCTCCTCTCTACTCTAAAAGAGAAAAGGGATGAAGCCCCACTTCCAGGGCCCTGGAGCATCTTCCCCAACTGGGGGTCCTTTACGAGTGTAGGTCATGCTCAGCCTTCCAGCTTCTAAATGAGTAAGCTGGCGCCATCAGGGTCTCTGTAAGGGATGGGAAACGCAAACCGAGCAAAACAAAACCACCACCATCTGATTCCCCCTTTTTGCGGCCGCCTGACCACCGTGTGACTAGCGTCACAGTTGCAGTGATTCACTTAACGACTGCGCCAAGAAAGGCTGAAAAATGGAGCAAAATTCAGGGAAGCAGCTGTCCCGCTTAGCCACGGAAAGTTTGGGCTCGGTTGTGGCCGTATGCCATCCTGTGCAATTGGCTGCTGAGGGAGAAGCATCTCCAAAGAGGCTTCCAGGAAGACCGACTCTTCAGCAAGGAGAGAATTTGGAGGCATGATCCATGTTCCTTGGAGACCCTTAATGCTTCTAGTCGGCCCTCGTGGAACTATTAGTTAGAAGACAGTTTCCCCATCTGCCGAGGATCTTGCCTGCCTGTCTGCCTCCCTTCCGGACCTGGGACAGCAGCCTCTAGCAGGGCCTTCTCTGCCTCTGCCCCTTCTCCCTTCAGGACCTTGGACAGCAGCCTCTAGCAGGGCCTCCTCTGCCTCTGCCCCTTCTCCCTTCAGGACCTTGGACAGCAGCCTCTAGCAGGGCCTCCTCTGCCTCTGCCCTTCTCCCTTCAGGACCTTGGACAGCAGCCTCTAGCAGGGCCTTCTCTGCCTCTGCCCCTTCTCCCTTCAGGACCTGGGACAGCAGCCTCTAGCAGGGCCTTCTCTGCCTCTGCCCCTTCTCCCTTCAGGACCTGGGACAGCAGCCTCTAGCAGGGCCTTCTCTGCCTCTGCCCCTTCTCCCTTCGGGACCTGGGACAGCAGCCTCTAGCAGGGCCTTCTCTGCCTCTGCCCCTTCTCCCTTCGGGACCTGGGACAGCAGCCTCTAGCAGGGCCTTCTCTGCCTCTGCCCCTTCTCCCTTCGGGACCTGGGACAGCAGCCTCTAGCAGGGCCTTCTCTGCCTCTGCCCCTTCTCCCTTCGGGACCTGGGACAGCAGCCTCTAGCAGGGCCTTCTCTGCCTCTGCCCCTTCCCGCCTGGAGTTTCTTCCAATGAGAGCCATGGAGATGCCGTGAGAGACCCAGCCCATCTCTGCTTTTTTTTCTAGGGCTTTGATGAAGGCCTCATGAGGTCTCTCAACCTTCCTTAACGAGGAGAGTCCCACCAGATTCCCTGTGCTGCCGACCAGTTCTTCGGTGGGAGATGTTCCGGGAGGGTGGGGAGAAATCCCCCACTTGATGTCCTCAGCAAGGTATCTCTCTTCTTCTGGAATTAAGCCGGAGGAGACGATGATGAATAGGTCGGCAGAACTGTCGCTGTGGAAAACACACTTCTTGTGGCCACTTATCTCAATGACATAAAAGGACTCGAAGGCTGGAGAGGAAACGGATGGAAAGGAGAGGTTGTGTGAAAGAGTTGTCACTCAGGGAATTTGCTAGCAGCTCCGGATTGGGAGAGGTTTCCTCCAAGCATCGCAATAGCAATAGCAATAGCAGTTAAGACTTATATACCGCTTCATAGGGCTTTCAGCCCTCTCTAAGCGGTTTACAGAGAGTCAGCATATTGCCCCCAACAATCTGGGTCCTCATTTTACCCACCTCGGAAGGATGGAAGGCTGAGTCAACCCTGAGCCGGTGAGATTTGAACCGCTGAACTGCTGATCTAGCTGAACTGCTGATCGCGGAAGATTAATGGTTCTGAAAGAAGAACGTGGCTCTCCTACAGTGGTGGGACTCAAATAATTTAACAACCGGTTCTTTGCCCTAATGACCATCTGGGTAGGCGGGGCTTGGTGGTCATGTGACTAGGTGGGTGTGGCCAACTCAAGGTCATGTGACTAGGTGGGTGTGGCCAACTCAAGGTCACTCAGGTCAATGGGCGCTTCGCCTTAGCTGTGACAATGGAATCAGGGTTAACCGGAGGGGCAGTTTCTGAAAGCAGGGCAATAGAGATCAGGCTAGAAACAACACCAGAATGTTTCCTTCCTGCCTTCCTTACAGGATTAGCCCTGTAAAGCGGAAAGGAGATTTCTTCCAACAACCGGTTCTCCGAACTGCTTAGAAAGTTGCCAACCGGTTCTCCCGAATAGGTGCGAACTGGCTGAATCCCACCACTGCTCTCCTACATAGGAAAGGTAGCTTTTGCAAAAGCTTTTTAGCCTCTCTGGTCTTCTTTGTCGAAACTTTAGGCTTGCCCCAAGAAAGAAGCAGATGAGCCAGCTGGAAAAATAAGAGTGACACAGGAGGGACGCGGTGGCTCGGTGTCTAAGATGCTGAGCTTGTCAATCAGAAAGGTTTGGCAGTTCGGCGGTTCGAATCCAATTGAGCCCAAAATTTCTGTTGAGTGAATTTTTGCTCCATTTTTTTTTTTTACCTTTCTTGGCCCAGTTATTAAGTGAATCGCTGCAACTGTTAACTTAATCGCACGTTTAGTGAACCTGGCTTCCCCATTGGCTTTGCTTGTCAGACGGTCGCAAAAGGGGATCAGGTGACCTTGGGACCAGAGGTGGGTTCCTACCAGTTCACACCGGTTAGGTTCCACCAGTGGACCCGGAAAGCAGGCCACACCTACAGAAGAGTTTCCAAAAATTTTTGAAACCCACCACACACACACACACACACACACTGACACAGAGAGAGAGAGAGAAAGAGAAAGAAAGGAAGAAAGAAAGAAAAAAGAAAGAAAAAGAGTGAGAGAGAGATAAAAGAAAAAAAGAAAAAAGGGACAGAGAGACAAAAGGAAGGAAAGAAAGAGAGAGAGAGAGAAAGGAAGAAATAAAGAAAGAAAAAAAGAAAAAGTGAGAAAGAGATGAAAGAAAAAAAGAAAAAAGGGACAGACAAAAGGAAGGAAAGAGAGAGAAAGAGAGAGAGAGAGAGAAAGAAAGAAAGAAAGAAAGAAAGAAAAAAAGAAAGAAAAAAGAGAAAAAGAGTGAGAGAGAGATGAAAGAAAAAAGGGACAGAGAGACAAAAGGAAGGAAAGAGAGAGAAAGAGAGAAAGAAAGAAAAAAGAAAGAAAGAAAGAAAGAAAGAAAAAAGAAAGAAAGAAAAAGAGAGAGAGAGATGAAAGAAAAAAAAGAAACAAGGGACAGAGAGACAAAAGGAAGGAAAGAGAGAGAGAGAGAGAGAGAGAGAGAGAGAGAGAGAGAGAGAAAGAAAGAAAGAAAACACATGTCCGGCAATCCACTCCCACCAGGTCACATGTCCAGCAAGCCACTCCCACAAAGGAGGCCACACACACAGAGTAGGTTCCAAATTTTTTTGAAACCCACCACTGCCTGGGACCCGTCATAAATAAGAATCGGACATCCCAATTTTGAGCCCAGGACCAGGGAAATGCTGCAATCGTTGTGAGTGTGAAAAACACCCACAACTCACTTTTTTTCAGTGCCGTCGTACTTTTGAACAGTCTCCAAGTGAACTGTTGTAAGCCGAGGACTGTCTCTTGGAAGCCACGGGCTTTTATCCAGATTGCCCTGAAATGCAGAATTAACTCTGGATCGGTTTCCAATTGGGCTGTGTGTTTTTGTTTTGTTTTTTCCAGTTGCGCTTCCTCCTCATTCCTCCTTGCGCATGAAATTTTTCCAATGCATGAATGAAGAGGCCGCTTGGCTTGTGCTTCTCGAGAGCTGGAAAAGTTGGAAACGGAGCCCGGGGCCGCTTGCTCCAAACATTCCTCTCTTTAGATTGCAGCAACGGTGTCCTTAGCAGAGACAAGAATCGATAACCGATTCTGGTGGACCGAGCGGCTGGCTTGCCTGCCTGTCGGAAAGATCAATTTGGGTTTGTCCTGCCGGAATGGACAATTTGAGGGGAGGCTGGGGTCTTGCCAAACTTGGGACCACGAAGGCTTGTTTCCCCAAATTGCGGCGTAATTTCTCCGCCTGGGCCCTTCAGCATTCTGCTGCTCCCCTCCAGATGCATTGTTCGTTTTAGCATCCCAGCCAATTCTGGCCGATGGTTGACTAGGAATCACGCTGGGACATGGACAAAATAGGTCACCCTCTTTTTCTCCGAAGGGGGTGCGTGTGTGTCTCCTTTCATAAATCATCCACTTTTAGCCCATCTGGGGAGATAATAGCCAGGAAATGGCTCCTCCGTCTCGCCGGGGGAAAAAAAAATGGCTCCCCGCATGTCAGAGCGCTTCCCTATTCTTCGCCGCGAAACCTCCCTCCTCGTTTGCTGTTGTGCAAGTGCGCTCCAGCGCCACTGGATGGGACATGCGACAAAGAGGCGGCTGTGATCGACAAAGCCAGAATGGGAAGGAGCACAATTTCGGCTTCTATTCAGCTCGGTGGGTCCCTGGATTGAAGGTTTACTTTGCCGAATGCTGTTTTCTGGAAACTGTAGTTCCAGCCAAAGCCTTAAGCCTTACTCCTCAACTTATAACCTTTGAAGTTACAACGGAACTGGGAAAAAAGGACTTTTGACCAGAGGTTATCCTTAAACCATTGCAGTATCCCAGGGTCACATGAGCAAAATTCAGGTGTCTTGGCAACTGGGATGTATTTACGACGGTTACGAAAAGCCGGGGACATGTGATCCCCCCCCTTGGGACCTTCCAAATTGGTGTTCGAGAAGCAAAGCCAATTGGGGAAGTCAGAGTTGCTTAACAACTGTGTGATTCACTTCAAAACTGCCATTACTCGCTTAACAACCATAGTGAAAAGTCATAAAATTGGGTGGGACTCGTTTAACCTTGCTTAGCAACTGAGATTTTGGTTCTAACCTTGGCCGCAAGTTGAGGGCTACTGGTATTTCCAGCCACTGGGCTGATGTTCTTCTTGCAGTTGAAGATGTCTTGCAGATTTTGGAAATGGTTGGAAGAAATTACTGAGCGAAAAATAGAACTGAAACCAGAAGCGTTCTTACTAGGACCACCAGACCAAAAAATAGATAAACAAATTCAATACATAATCATACACATTGTCAGCGTTCCAAATATCATGCAGAATTAAATCAGAGACCAAGGCAAAACTATCCTTAAAGTTCCAATTTAATAAGACAGACATGTTGGCATCATGCTATGGAATCCCAATACTGGAAGTGACATCAGAATTCCACCCAGTTAAAAGTTCATGATCTTGTCCCCACACCCACAATCCATCACATGGTCCAATCTTCTTCTTCCATGCTGGCATCCACACCCAGCTTCTTCCAGTCAGGTGTACTGGTGCGGAGACAAAGGATGACCTTGGCTTCTAGTAAAGAATGAAAACAATACATTCCACAATCCTACTCCTTCTATTCCCCCCTCCCATCAACTATACTAATGAAACAGCATATTGAAATAAGAGAAAGTGTGGCAGGCCAAAAGTTTAAAAGGAATATAAATACAGGCCTCACACACATACTCACTGCAGCCAGGATTGCTTTCACACGAAACTGGAAATAAATCAATACACCCTTAGATGAAACTACAATCAGGAAAATACTCGAATGCGCAGAAATGGATAAAATGACAATAGAACTAAAAGAAAGAGAAGAATCGGACTTCTATAAAGTATGGAATAAAATGTATAAGTGGCTAGAAATCAGAAGCCAAAACAGAAAATAGAGAATATATGGTGATACAAATAATGAATATTATTATAAGGGTTAATACTACGTTTGCTACATTATAGGACAAGGTTAAAGCAATGCAGAAGGGAGGATTATAAAAGCGAAGCAGGAAAGGCGATATAGAATGCTGTAAAATTACGGTATATTGTTATGTATGTTCTGTGTTGTTTTTTTTCTCGTTGTGTCTTCTTTACTGTTTTTAAAGATTAAAACACTCAATAAAAATTATTTTTTAAATTAAATTGTTTAAAGTTAGTTCAGTAAGAAGAAGCTAAGGTCAATGTAGAATGTCATTAATTTCTTTATTTCTTTTTTCTCAATAGATTTTAGACTGTGTTAGTTAAAAATCCATACCGTGTACGGGTTCTGGGAAGTCGGGGGGGGGGAGGAGGAGGGGGGTTGGGGGGGTGGAGGGAGGGAGGGGCATACAAAAAAAATTGTACTTCAATGTTTTAATGATTGACGAATGATGAAATATTTGTGTTTTTTTAAAAGAAATAAAACCTTTGGAATCAAAAATTATTTTTTATTTCGCCTTTTCCCAAAGTGGGAATGATAGAGCAGAAGACTTATTGCGTGCTGTGTGTGTGTGTGTGTGTGTGTGTGTGTGTGTGTGTGTGTGTAATTAAGGCATGGTTTGAAAACATATGGTACGGATAACCTATGAGTAAATAAATCTGGATGCATAAATATGTACAGTAACACAGCGAAATCACATTAAGAGAAACAAATGATGTGAGTGCCTAATTTTTGAGGCATGCAAGAACTTGAGGCTAAAAAAATATATTGGTGTTTGGAATATATTATGATCCTATCAAGACTGATGTGGTGTTTTTTTTTTTTTTGGTAACACATCCATCATGTAAAGAAGTTTTTAAAAATGCGCTTGGATCCGCACAAGGAAAATAAACTATGAGGAACCCGAGAAAATGCTTACTCCAGAATGGATGTAAAACTTTTTCTTAGCTCAAGCAGAATCCAGGAGGATTCGAAGAGGAGACATTTTCCCCTTTTTGGGTTAGACACAAATGTTTCTGGAATTGCTTGGACGATTCCCTCTCTGGGTCCCACGCGGTGGTGGGATTCAATTTTTTTTAGTCCTGGTTCTGTAGGCGTGGCTTTGTGGGCGTGGCTTTGTGGGTGTGATAGGAAGGATACTGCAAAATCCCCATTCCCTCCCCACCCCACTGACCTGCTTCCCAGCTCTGCTCTCCTGTTCAGGACAAGAAAAGAAGATCAGATGGGAGGATGGGAGGCAGAAGGGGCATGGCCAGCCTGTTTGCCAGTTCTCTGAACTACTCAAAATGGGTGTGATAGGAAGGCTTTGTCGGTGTGATAGGAAGGATACTACAAAATCCCCATTCCCTCCCCACCCCACTGACCTGCTTCCCAGCTCTGCTCTCCTGTTCAGGACAAGAAAAGAAGATCAGATGGGAGGATGGGAGGCAGAAGGGGCATGGCCAGCCTGTTTGCCAGTTCTCTGAACTACTCAAAATGGGTGTGATAGGAAGGCTTTGTCGGTGTGATAGGAAGGATACTACAAAATCCCCATTCCCTCCCCACCCCACTGACCTGCTTCCCAGCTCTGCTCTCCTGTTCAGGACAAGAAAAGAAGATCAGATGGGAGGATGGGAGGCAGAAGGGGCATGGCCAGCCTGTTTGCCAGTTCTCTGAACTACTCAAAATGGGTGTGATAGGAAGGCTTTGTCGGTGTGATAGGAAGGATACTACAAAATCCCCATTCCCTCCCCACCCCACTGACCTGCTTCCCAGCTCTGCTCACCTGTTCAGGACAAGAAAAGAAGATCAGATGGGAGGATGGGAGGCAGA
The DNA here is from genome assembly GCF_051295495.1 of Thamnophis sirtalis. Taxonomy (NCBI): domain Eukaryota; kingdom Metazoa; phylum Chordata; class Lepidosauria; order Squamata; family Natricidae; genus Thamnophis; species Thamnophis sirtalis. The sequence continues at coordinate 55,336,665 of NW_028261393.1, read as the reverse complement.
AGGGGCATGGCCAGCCTGTTTGCCAGTTCTCTGAACTACTCAAAATGTCCACTACCGGTTCTCCAGAACCTGTGCAGAACTGTCTGAATATCACCTCTGGTCCCGCGTAACCTGAGTGTCTTCTTCAATCCACCTTGTTTGAAAAGTTTACATTTGCAGCCAAGCGCAGGTGGCCTTAGATTCTTAAGACACCGTTGGCTGAGACCTCGGACTTCCACAGCACGTCACTTCTCTGAATAGTACCCGACAGGTTCTAAAGTTTCAGTTGCCAAAGTTGGCAGCTTTGTGGTTGTGAATTGGCGCCCTAGAAATGGATGCGTTGTATGCAAAGCTGTATCCAAGGACAACGCGACAGGTACAATTGCAAAGGACACGACGGGGCATCGCTTTTCTTTCTCAAGTGTAGATTACATTCTCTTCCTACCATCGCTGCTGGAAAGGGTCGAGCTGTACTTCCTCCTTTTCCTTGGTTATATTTCTACCCCCTGCAATGTATGACTGTGAAATTTGGACCATAAGGAAGGCTGAGTGCCAAAGAATGGAGGCCTTTGAACTCTGGTGCTGGAGAAGAAGACTCCTGCATTGAGTCCCTTGGACTAGCAATAGCAATAGCAGTTAGACTTATATACCGCTTTATAGGGCTTTCAGCCCTCTCTAAGCGGTTTACAGAGTCAGCATATTGCCCTCACAGTCTGGGTCCTCATTTCACCCACCTCGGAAGGATGGAAGGCTGTCAGCCCTGAGCCGGTGAGATTTGAATCGCTGAACTGCAGATAACAGTCAGCTGAAGTGGCCTGCAGTACTGCACCCTAACCATTGCGCCACCTCGGCTCTTTTTGCAGACTGCAAGGCCATCCAACCGGTCAGTCCTAGAGGAGATCAACCCTGACTCCCTGCCAAATAACAGTCAGTTGAAGTGGCCTGCAGTACTGCACCCTAACCACTGCACCACCTCGGCTCATGCCCACAAAGCCACACCCACAGAACCACAGAATTTGAATTTCACCACTGGTCCTACACGCAAAAATAGCCGAGAGAGGCACTGCTATTTTCCCCTATGTTTGTTACTGTCCCCTTTCCAGAAGCAACGGAGAACAGCATGCCCTCCGTTTTCCCCCCTGCCAAATTCCAACATCTAAAGTGACAGGAGGGAAACATTATTCTCAGTCCAGAGGCCAGTAATGAGTCGAGCTGTAGTTAATCAACAGTATTGATTTTCTTCAGCGTCAAGGCCTTTCAGTCCAGGGACATGTCGTGCTGGCTTTGCATACATTCAGAGTCAGAAATCTTAAAAGTCCCCCATTATGGGAGCTCAACCTCACACAGTGGTTTACCCCAGACTTAGGAGGCCATGCGGCTGGCTGGAACATCCAGGATTGTTCCTGGGCCTTGATAATCCTGGAGAATTGCAAGATATCTCTGTTAGGAGCCAGTTTTGACCCACAGGCATGATTTAATCCAGGAAAGGAGACAAGGAGGTTAGACTTGAATGGCTTCTTCTAATAATGTTTCTCAAACTTAGCAACTTTAAGGGGACTTCGACTCCCAGAATTCCCCTGCCAGCTATGCGGACTGGGGAATTCTGGGAACTGCTCCCATCTTAAAATGGTCGACTGTTTCTAGTTAGACTTAGGGTTAGGGTAAGATCTAGGAAGTCCTTTGGCCATGAAGTTCCTTTGCCAATCCCTCCTCCTAGTCTATTTTATGGGGTGAGTGGTATACTATATACCACTTTCAAGTATACTATATACTTGAAAGAAACACCGTTTTGGAAAAAGGAACATAATTGTGCATTAAAAAAAAAAACCAACCCAGCAGATTGCGCTGAACTGTTTGCATGTCCCTGCGCACTTTGAGATCCATGCATTTCTTGAGAGCATGCCAGATGGCGGGAATGACGGCGCGGCTAACTTCTCTCTTTGCAGACAAGTTAAATTAATTAATGGTAATCTCTTTCCAATGGATGCCAGGGTCCCATCAGCCATGGCTGCAGCGCCATCTTCAAGACCTAAGAATGTTTGGGGAGTAATTAATCCCACACCGGCCCCGGGAAGGTGGGAAGGTATTTTTTTCTCCTCCTCCTCCTCCTCCTCCTCCTCCTCCTCTCCTCCTCCTCCTCCTCCTCCTCTGCCCTCCCCAAGATGTGCAGCTTTCAGATGCCCAGCTGAGGGAGAAGGCCTGGATGTCCAGTAGCAGCAGCAACATCCTTCGGCATTTGGCAGCAAAATAATCCCGTTGAAGAAGTGCTGCTAATTAAAACCCCAAGGATGCTGCCAAGCCTCCTCGGTCATTGCCGTCCCGCAGCGCTGAAAAGGGGCTGGGTTTAGCGGATTGTCTGAATGGAGTCAGTGGCAATTAATAAACCCTGGTTAGCCAAGCTCCGCTTCGTGGGGCGAATTCTGGGAAGTCCCGCTCTTATTTCTCCCAGCGGTTTGAATTCTGGGCTTCCCAGCGACCCCACTGGGCTGTTTCCAGCCCGTGTGAACTCATCTATGAAGGGCTCTGTGTGCTTGCCTCTGCTTCGCTTGCTTGCTATAGAAATGGGGAGGGTGGGGGCATGGTATTTGGGATGGGAATAAATGGTACAGGAGGTAATATGGAAAAGGGAGTTTTCTTCTCACCATCTTCTGTGCATGCTGGTGGCCGGTGTTTGGTCCTGGTGAAGGCCAACCACCCATATGCGTATGCGCGCACAACCTTCCCACGCTCTCCCCTCCATGAGCGCCACACTACTTGCCTCCAAGCTGAGCTTGGTATTTCCTCTGGGGGGTGGGAGGAGGCTGTTTTTGCCCCTCCCCAAGCTCCAGGAAAGCCCCCGGGCCTGGGGAGGGCGAAAAATGGGCCCAATGGACAAACTGGAAACGATCCATTTCCAGCTTCCGTAGGGTCCTCCGGGGTGGGTGGGTAGGCTGTTTTCCCTTCCCCAGGCTCCGGAGGCTTTCCTGAAGCCTGGGGATGGCAAAAACAGCTTCCCCCGGCCCTTCGGAATGCTGAAAACCAGCTGGCAGGCGCACACATGCGCGCTTTAGCTGATGGCTCGCGTGCCGGCAGATATGGCTCCCTGCGCCACCTGTGGCATGCGTGCCATAGGTTCGCCATCACGGGTCTAGGAGGTGCCCCATGCAAGGACCCAGCCTGCTTAGCTTCTGAGCCCCATCCTGGTTCAGCCAAATTTGGAAGGACCGTCTCTGATAAGGAAGCCAAACCTTTCGGCGTGAGGCCACTGGTGGATGTTCTGCCCAAGGATTTGCCTGAGAATCTTGTGTTTTTGCAGCTGAATTACAGCTTCCTTAGTCCCTCCCCACTAGGCCTGCTGATTTGAAGCACAGGGAGTCCAGCCAATCAGAGAGCCCTAATGTGTCTCGCTTCCCCAAAGACCAAGCCTCCCTTTGATGCCATTTTCATTATGTTCTCTGCCATCGGCAGGTATGTTGGCTTGGGTTTGACAGATGACCTTAATGGTGTCCTTTTCTGCTCCTGCCTTGGGAGCTGGGGCAGCCGGCTTGTTTATTGGGGCTTCCCCCTCCCTCTCCAGTCCAAAGAGCAAATCTTCAGGCTGAAGACAAAAGCCTTGCCTCAAAGATGACTACCTGCTTTGAAAATGCAAAATAGACGCTCCCTGGGAGATAGCAGGCATGTGAAAAGGTTGCTCCAGGCATCCCAGCCGACCTCTTTCCAAGGCAGGTTCAGAAGAATCCAGCAAACCTTTCCTTCACCTGCCTCTTGCCCTGCTTGGGATTTATATTTTTATTTTTAAAAAAACCCACCAAAATTTGGTTCGTTAGCTGTTCCCAAGATAGCGGGAGACGTTGCCAGCCCCTGCAGCGGCTTTCCCTCCGCCACTTCCAAGGGACGATTTCTGATTTCGCTTGAAAAACACCCCGAGACAAGAAACCAAAAAATAATAATAAAATAAAATGAGATGTGGATTGTTCATAATTCATGAAATCTCTATTTTCGGCATTCAGATGTTTAAAACGGAGGCAAGTGTTCTCGTGAGGTGTGGAGTCCCTTCGGGGGGTGCAGATCGCGAGCAAACGTGAGCTGCCAAAAGTTTGAGAACGCTGGATTTTACTGCTTTCCCTTTGTTCCGCTTTCCTTCTTTCTCATCTTCCTTCCT